>NW_020539427.1:17767-36009 GCF_003426905.1 Ctenocephalides felis
ATTTTAAATATAGGGAAGGGTAAGATTATAATATTAATATATAGTTTGTTAATAAATCTGCTTTTATTTAGTATTTAAAAACTCGTTTTGTTATCTTAGTATACAATCGGGACCAAATGCCGCAAACATACATATCATAGCTGATTTATATGCAGAAGTTGTAGGAGTACTGGCACAAAGCCGATTCATGTCTGTTAGAAAACATTTTATGAATGAGTTGAAAGAACTACGTACCAAAGAAGCTAGTCCAACAACTACACAGTCTATCATATCTTTACTTATGGGTATGAAATTTTTTAGAGTCAAGGTTAGTCAACATATATTTATAGTTCTATTCCGGTAAAAGTTGAATAGTAATAGTAAAATAGTAATTAATAGTTAGTAAATGCCATCAAATCAGATTTTGAAGTTTTGAATTATTATATTGCTTGTATTTTATGTTTCCAGATGGTTCCAATTGAAGAATTTGAAGCCAGTTTTCAATTTATGCAAGAGTGTGCGCAATATTTTCTTGAAGTGAAAGATAAAGATGTGAAACATGCATTGGCTGGACTGTTTGTAGAAATTTTAGTTCCAGTTGCTGCGGTTAGCTTTTAAGTTTCATCCATAATAATATATTACCTATAATAATACATTATATAACTAATTTAATTTTATATACTTAAATTTGAGTATTTTGTGCTAATGTAGTTTATAATTTCATGTATTAATTTATATTATTTTTTTCAGGCTGTTAAAAATGAAGTTAATGTGCCTTGTCTTAAAAATTTTGTAGACATGCTATACTCACAAACCTTGGATGCCAGTACTAAATCAAAGCATCGCTTGGCACTTTTTCCATTAGTCACTTGTTTACTCTGCGTTAGTCAGAAGACTTTCTTTTTAGCAAATTGGCACTATTTTTTAGCTATGTGTTTATCAAATTTGAAGAATAGAGATCAAAAAATGTGTCGAGTCGCATTAGGTATATACATTAATTCATTTGATACCATTTATTCCAATTTTGTTCTCATGATATCTAATTTGTTATCTATAATTAAATGTTTAATTCTAGTATAATACTAAGTGATGCATTTACGCGATATTAATTACATAGAAATTTCTATTTTGAATTTCTTTTATAATATACTATTTTGCTTCCAGAGTCACTATATCGTCTTTTATGGGTGTACATGATCCGTATAAAATGCGAAAGCAATCAAGCAACTCAATCGAGATTACAAAGCATTGTCAATTCTCTATTTCCTAAAGGATCAAAAGCTGTGGTACCTCGTGATACGCCTTTGAATATTTTTGTGAAAATTATTCAATTCATAGCTCAAGAACGATTAGATTTTGCTATGAAAGAAATTGTTTTTGATTTGTTATCAGTAGGAAGAACCATCAAAATAATTCTTACTCCTGAGCGAATGAGTATAGGTTTGAGATCATTTTTGGTGGTTGCAGATAGCTTGCAACAAAAGGAAGGTGAACCGCCAATGCCTAGAACAATGGGAGTATTACCCTCTGGAAATACTCTTAGGGTAAAGAAAACATTTTTAAATAAAATGTTGACAGAAGATACTGCCAGAAGTATTGGTATGAATAGCTATTTTTCACATGTGAGAAGAGTCTTTGTTGACATTTTAAGAGCTCTAGATGTTCAATATGGAAGACCATTAATGATGACAAATACTCAGAATGTTAACAAAGAACCAGATGAAATGATTACAGGAGAGAGAAAACCTAGGATCGACTTGTTTAGAACTTGTGTTGCAGCTGTACCTAGACTGATACCGGATGGTATGACTGGTGCTGAATTGGTTGATTTATTAGCTCGCCTGACTGTACATTTAGATGAAGAATTAAGGGTATTGGCTTATCAAAGTTTACAGACATTGGTGCTTGATTTTCCTGATTGGAGACAGGACGTTATATGTGGTTTCACACAGTTTTTGGCTAGGGATGTTTTGGATACTTTTCCGCAGGTAAACTAAAGAAAGTAATAATTAAGTAATGAATCTATTTAGATGGCATAGTAAATTATTAGTTTAAATGCTATGATTACTAATATTTTTAAATTTAAATTTGGTTTGTGTATGTAATTTAATTACAAGATCAGAGCATAATTACAAATAACTATTTGTTAAAACACTTTCTTATATTTTCAATTTAAATAGTTGTCATAAAATTATTTATATTTATAATTGAATTTTTTTGTATTTAATTAATATTTTTTACAGCTTGTTGATAATGGTCTAAGAATGTTACTACAACTCTTAACTAGCTGGAAAAATGCTTTAACCAGTGTCGCTGCAAATGCTTCTGCTAGAGCTAAAGAAAGCCCAGAATCTAATGGATCTAAAAAAATAGATATTGTGAGTTTCCATTGTAATATTACTTTGTTTTAGTAATTAGCAATTGCATCCGTGTAATATATTACTAATATTATATTATAGAAAGTAGAACCAGCATCTTCAATACTCCATATGGTTGAAGGATTTGCTTTAGTTATGTTATGCAACTGCAGAGTATTTCCAAGGAAATTAGCTGTACACATATTACGCGAGGTAAAGCATAAATGTTAATGAAGGAATCATCAATTCATGAAAATCAATGTAAAATACATGTAATTCAAACTTTTTTCAGGCGAAAATGCTTTTAAAAGCACTCTGTATCACAGAAGAAGATCAGGCTGTCATTGATGTTATAGACAAGTGCTGCCCACAAGTATATTAATCTTTTCCTCTTATCAAAAGATAAACTAGTACGTTTTTTTATTATTATTATTTTTAGGTTATAGAAAAATTACTTCCTAGTTTACCAGCTGCAGAAAAAACTGCTGCATTAGCTGCTTCGACCATAGACTTACAGTGGATTGCTGATAGAAGTGCCTCCGTATGGACTGCTGACGATTCATGTAATTATAAAAACGAAAGAATGTGGTATAGAGCCGTTTATTGAATTTCATAATTTGATGTCCTTTTAGGTAACGCAAATCGTTCAACGACTTCGTTGAATTCAGGTGCCATGGATCCTTGGAGTGCTTGCTTATTTGCTTTCCTTGAGCGTGGACGAGTCCTTACACATTGCCCTCTTGCTGTGACCCATTCATGGCCATTTGTTTTCGGCAGAGTTACTACTCTTTTCACGGTTGTTGATCCAACGTGAGTACTAAAAAAGTTTCTAAATTATTTACCATTAGCAACTTTAAATTCGTTTTCGTTGAACACAAATTGAATATATAAAGCTAATTATTATTAAATTTCTACAAATAAAATAATAAAAACATTTAAACAAACAAATTAAATATTGATTAAAATTTTGTAACTTTTAGCCCTGTGTCAGACAACAGAGCTTCATTGTTAAGAAGTAGTGCTGTTCCTCGACGTCCAGTTACCGAACGCGACGTTTACATGCATCTTTGGAAGAATTATGTTACTTTTGCATACCGTGTGGTACCTCCTGCTCCTTGTCCGAGCGTGAGGTGCGCCTCACCTGACTTAAGTCTCAGGTAAGTGCTTTCTTACTTTATCATCAGAGTTTTATTTTGAATGATTTCTTATTCTGTATAAACATATTCTTACAAAATTCAATAAGATCTTATTCAAAGGCCAATTTTTGTGGACATTGATACTCTATTTGTAGTTCAGAATAATTAATTTAAAATTCGTTTTAATTTATTTATAGTTTCCTCAGTATTTACTACAAATATTAGTTAGCTGCATTTTCAACTCATCCGTTTCTTAAAACTTATGCAAACTATCTCTATTAACTATTCGACCGTAATATAAATAAATATTATCGTAATCCAGTGAAAAAAGTATATTTCATAATTTTTTTCTTTGATAACAACAACAATTATTTTGAGTTTGAATTTCATTTTTCAATTGTTGTTGTTTGCATGCAAGTAGTAGAAATATTACATGTTATAGATGAAACTATTATAGTCACTACATAATTCTTAATCTTAGGTATTTCAAAATAATATAACCCCGTTATATAAAATAGCCCATTTTTTAAAATTTTTATTGAATATATTTTTGTTTGCACAGCGCGTCGACCAATTTATGGCCTTAAAATGGTCAGGTATAATCAGTTTAATGAAAAATACTTTATTTGAATTCATAGAACTTAATCTGTTTGTAATAAAATATTTTTCGACTTCATCTTATCCATATCATATATTATTTTATATATTACGCTCTTATTTTATCATACGCTTCCGAAGCATTAAATTTTAAACATGGTTATAACTAATTTTTTAAACTAATTAAATCAACTAATCTATTAAACCACATATTTTTCATGAAATTAACATTAAGCTTTATTATTGCATTGTGATTGCATGCTTTAATTTGCTTATTTAATCAAAATGTTGCAATTTTTCCTGCCGTAACATCGCAGATTATAACAAATTCTATTATAATTTACTATTCATTCAAATTGAGAATTATGCATTTTTTTACCCAGGCAGGTATCAGATAATAAAATCCAGTATACAAATTAAAAATAACTTATTAATAATTTTGGCGCTGCTTTAGTTTTAATCAGTATGGAACTTGATACTGAGTATGTTTTATTATTATTATACCATAAGAATAAAAAAAACTTGCATGGTTTGAAATTTTGATGTTTATTACAATAGTATTTAATATTACTTAAATTCTACTAATTTATGAATGTCAACAATTTTTTGTGTGGTTTGTATTAATTTAATTTGATTAAGAATAATAATATTTTAATCTGATTCAGGTCATTTATGATTATGATAACTTGGAAATTAAATTCTGTTTATTGTATTTGTGTAATTATCATATTTCTGTCGACACTAAAGCTTTTGTATGACAGGCTACGAATTTGCTTATGCTAGTGTTTTGATTCATTAATTATGATATATGTTTTTAGTGATCATATCAGATAGGTGCTAATCAGTCATTTATTTCAGTCATAATCATTTACTCGTTTATTGTTAATGTAAGCTTAACCGTACATAAATATGTGCGTTATTGATAGCGAATATAATAAATATCTAATTATGTAAGCATTTTAGAATAATGTTATCATGTTTTATCTAATTGCTGATCGTTTCCTTGATTTAATAGCCCATTGCCATTATTTATTCGTCCTTTTATGCAGAAAGCAGTAGTAGTTGGAACTAGTTTTGAAATAAGTAGTATCGAATTCGGGTTTTCTTTGGATTCACAGATGAACTCAGAACAATTCTTGTTTTTTAGCGATTGATTCTTCTCTAACACCATAGGTCTTTTCCTCTGGTCTTTCTCCAGCAATTTAATTACATTTTGAAATTTTTCAACCATCTTTCAACGCTTTTTGAACAGTTGATCAAATTCTCTAACATTTGCAAACCGATATCATAATTTCAGAATTTCACTAGTTTCTTTATAATCTGAATCACTCTAACTATCAGTTGAATTCTGATGATTTTAGTTGCGAATTTTTTCAAGAAATATGATTTTTTGATCAACTTGTGCCTCAAGTATTTCAAGTATTTAACATCTTTAAATTTACTGTTGATATTTTTATGTACCTACGACGGTATTAATTTGCATATTCTATGTATTCCTCTACGTATTTATTCATCTATATATCATATTTTGTAACTTGTCAGGGAACAACAAATGTCTTCTTATCGCAACTTTTGTCATTGTGCAATATTTTTAACTCAATCGACACGTGTCTTGCTATCTATTCTTCTTCATGTAATTGAATAACAGTATTGGTTACAAATATTTATGCAATAAAAATAAAACCGCATTGAAATTGGATATTCTTAATTGAGATGTCCAAACTACATAATACAATTGTGCCTTGTTGCAATACAACCCTAAACAAATAGCACATCGGGAACCGACTCTTGTGATAGCAGCGCCGCATTGGCCTCCACTCGCCTGAGCGATTCTATGGAAGATCTTCACCAGGCGGTAGCAGCGCCCACACCGCCAACTCCGCCTCTGCCGCCACTGGTGACCGCAACGCTACAATCAGGATTAGCGGCTAGATTCACTCTTCCCTTGTCGTATGGACGCAGAGACAAACAGCACAAGAGGACTAGGTATAGCAAATAGAAAGAATCGATTTGAGAAAACAATTTTAAACTAAAGGATAGGATTTTCACGAGCTTTTAGAGATAGTGCTAGTGGATAATTTACGAAAAATGTTTCGTGTTGATATAAATTTTATGAAGATATAATATAATAAATTATCGCTTTCTTTTTCATATTTATCATAAAAGCAATCTTAATTTTATTATTAATTAACTTCCCGTAGGGTAAGTTATTGTAATAGGCCGAAAATCTAAATTGAAATTTTTTACATTTCTCGACGTTTTGAAGGTTTCTGAACATTTTGGCATACCTCAGAAAAAATGGATGTGTGTGTGTGTATGTATGTATGTATATATGTATGTATGTACGGATACAAATTTCGAGTCACGTTTTCGGGCGCACGGATTAACCAATTTGAATGGTTCAAAAAACATTCGATTCCTATTAATAGGGAGAAGAGCTGATTAGTTTTTGGCAAAGGCAGGTCCAGCCATTTCGAAGATACGGAGCTAAATATGTAAAAATGGCAGTTTTTGAGAGAACTAAGCGTCCGATTTAAATGATTCAAAGAACTTTCTGCTTGTCTTAAGAAAATAATTGATTTTGTAAAAAAAATTTTTGTTTCAACTTTTTTTTTTTTTCAAAAAAAATTTTTTTTGTATATCGAAAATAATTCAGATTTTATTTTTAATTCTGACTATAGTTCTAATATACTTTAAACAAATAATTTCAACTTTGCAATTCAGTTTATATAATTCTTATAAATATTAGACAATGTTACAAAAAAAAGTTGAAAACATTCAATATTCCTCGAACATTTCGTTACGGTACGGGAAGTTCCAGCAATTTGCCTTAAGGCACGATGCCATACACTCCACTAGTTTTAATATTAATTTTATTACTATTATTAATAATAATATTTCTTATATAGATTTTTATCGCACGCTTTGTTCATTATTCATAGGAAACATTTTTATAAAATTATCCATTAGCACTTGATCTCGAACTGTTTTTTGTGTGAGGATAGCAGGTCAATAAAAACTTTGTGCTTTTGGGATGTTTTTAAAATTGGTTGAGTTCGTTGGTTGTCAACTTAACTATTTCAATTTTGTTAAAAATATTACTTTTTTACTAATTTATGTTTGAGAATAAAAAACAAAATCATCATAAATGATATATAAATATACATGCATCATGATTTTGAACATGATATGAATATTTTGTGCTGCAATGAGCTTTTGTTCTTTTTGTGTGGGTTTCATTAATAACGAAATGAAACATTTATCTAAAAGTTACTAATTAAAAGGTTTGTTATTTTAATGAACTGCAGTGATGAAACTTTGATTTGAATTAATTTTTTTTACTAACAACGTTAATTAGATAAAAAAAAAATGGGATCGAACAAATTATGTTGATATAAGACCTATTTTTGTACTCATGGATAAATATGTGGATACACAATATTTGATATAAAATTTTAGTTAGAACTAACTAAAATAATTGTGAATAACTTTTGTTGAATTTGTTTTAATATAATATACACAGGATTCCTAAATCTTGCTTTTACCTGGATTTCATTATTATATGTTTTTAGTAACTTTGGGTTTGCTGATAAATTAGTTACTATCACTGATACTGTTAAGCAAATATTTGTGATACATATTTATGTTTTATGTAACAAATCTTATCGCCTTATGTATCAAACTAATACATTAGGGAAACATTGAAATAAGTTAATAGTTCATTAGTTGACAACCAATTTTTTTATATACATCTATATATAAATTTGTAAATATACATAATATGTATGTATATATAGCGGCACTAAGATTTGTAAATACAAAATGTTTATTGCTGATGAAGATTACTACACAGAGCACTTGGAGCAGAAAAGTAACTTTAAGATTGTTCTTAATTTTCAATGAAAATTGAAATAGTGTCTCGCAATGAAATAGTGTTGATAACGCAAGATAAATTTGGTTTCTGAATTTCCAAGTATCACAATCATAACTTAAGTATTGCATGACTATTAAATTATATTAATATAATGCATGTGATTGTTAAGCATGAGCATGATGTAATGCAAATTCTTGGGTATAATAGAATTTGAAATATTGCATGGAAGTTAATATAATAATATTATTATTAGAATACCTATATCATTGAAGTTTATTCTATAAAAATTTGATTTATGAAGACTCCGTGTTTTTATGAACTGAGCAGTTATGGTATAGTTTTGTATTATTAATTGGAAATTAATGTATAAAATAATGTTTGTAATCACAACTAAAAGATCTAAATTTATTTCAGCTATGCTGATGGATGCTTGAAAAACTTGATTATGTCTTTCTCTATGCGAAATACAATGACTTTATACTTATATACTTATACACCTATATAAAATAAAATAATGATATAAAATCTATATTCACATTCACACATTAATGAACATTGAATACTGTTATAAAAAAAATTATGACTATGAAGTCGCGAGTTAACGTTGGAAATATCCCTATAAATGTTATTGTTAATTGATCAATTAAGCATTCGGTTATATTTTTACTTCCCACAGTTCGTCACCAGATTCTTTGAGTGCAGAAAGAGGTGACAGTAAGTCGCCTGGTGCACCAGCCGGTCCTGCTCCGGCAGCTCTGTATAAATTGACGGTTCCACTTTTACGATGCGAAGCAGCTGATGTGCGAGATGCAGCAGCTGGAGCTCTGGGAAAAGTCAATGCTGAAGCATTGAAGTAAGTAGTATTTTTTATCATTAATAATTAGAAAATTATGACGGCAATTAAATTTTTAAGAATTGTCTTCTTAAATTAGAAATCGATTATTCTTCTAAAATACGTTTCATAAATTTTATTTTCAATTATACATTTTTTGTTTTCTTTCAGAGATCTTATGGAAGAATTAGTTCCTTACATTCGTGAAGCTGTTGACCGAAAACAAGAAAATATGAGACGTCGTAGACGTCGTGATGCTTTACGATTGCAGCTGGTACGGGTATTGGAATTAATCGCCGAGTATGGTACATTTGGAATAAGGTATTGTAGTACAATTATGAATACTTTAAGATATGATAAACGTTATCCTATTTTTTAAAAGCATTACCAGTATATTTGGGTCTCACATATCTTAATTTTTGTTCTTAGGTTCAAGATTGTTCGCCTTGTAGTAGCTTAAGTTATTTTCAATGGCTTTTTTTTTTGTTATAGTCCAAGTGTTCTAGATAGAGAAACAATGTCTCTACATCCAACATTCGTGGAATATATGGAAGGAGCCAGATTATATCTAGAGAATGAAACTAAGGAAGACAAAGACGCACCCGCCCAACAAGAAGTAAAATTACATTTCTGTGATTTTATCAGAAAAATGATCAAAAGTTTTTCTCGTAAGTGTACATAACTTAATAATTGATAATTTCTAAATTACAACAATCATGAACCAATATTTCATATTTCAGTTGAAACTTGTACTACTTTATTAAAGCGAGATTTACGAAGTGGCCTTTTTAATTTATTTGCACCGTGGTCTGGGCCTTTTGCTAAGCCATTAGGCTACACTCAAAGTCATTCATCCTCTGCAGATGCAGATGAAAAGTTACAAATGTCGGCTTTGCAGGTAAGATAATTCTAATTCTAATTGAGAACTTAAGTTTTTTTCATTTTAATCATTAATAAAAAAATAATAGTCATTTTATTGTCATATTTCAAAAAAAAGTTTCATTGTGAGTCGGTGAGTTTATATTGTTCACTTATTAATTTTTTTTATATAATCGAAAAAAAGGTGAATAATTTAATTGCTAATTAAATAATCATTGAAATAGTCCAAATTTCGGAATAATTTCGTTTTTATTCTAGATGACTTGAATGTAATTTAAAGAAAACATATTTTTGTTGTTCGATATTTTTTTAATTTCTTATGAACAAACTGCTCGCGTCTATCTGAGTTTAATATTAAAATCCTTGTCTATTTATTTTAAATAATTATGCTAGTTTATAAATACAATTATAAGTTATAAATAGTTGGGATTAAAGATCCCAAGAGTGAATGTAAGTAAGTAGGTAGTCTGCATTACTTCAAGCATCAAGTTTCTTCACGGGGGGCGTAGCTCAAGTGGTAGAGCGCTCGCTTAGCATGTGAGAGGTACCGGGATCGATACCCGGCGCTTCCAATATCTTTATTTTTGTTGCAAAATCTAGCATTGTGAGAGATATTAGATTATTGCAGTATCGAATGAGTATTATGATAAGCTGAATAGAAATGAGCATATTTTAAAGAGAATATATAAAAATATATAAAAATAAGTCGGGTTTTCCTTCCTGACGATATAACTCCAGAACGCGCCAACCGATTTCGACGAATTTGCATTCGTTGGCAAGTTCTCGGGCTCCGTGAGGTTTATAGCAAAGAAAATTGAAGAAAAATTTCAACAGAAAAGCGTAAAACAGTTTTCTTTTTCACATACAGCGTTATCTCTGATACTTAGCATGTACTAAAAACCAATATTTTAAGTAGATGGTGCCGGTAGATACATTGTTTGACAGCTACTCATTTCTTTTCAAATATAAAAGAAAAAAAAAAATTTTATCTTTCTCACGAAACCATCTGGTGGCGAAACGGAGTTCGCTGGGTTTGCTAGCTACTTATAATTAATATATTTATGATATGGAAAAAAAAAGATTTTTTTCGATTATCGAATGCGAATTATAATAATAATAAAACAAATGTTATGATGAATACATGACGATTACCTTTTGAATACAAAAATGTTAAATATCTATCGTACTCTAAGAACTGTCTCATACTTGTGTGTAGCACATGAATACATTGTGTGAATGCATATTAGGTAACAATCGAAATTTGACGCCTCGGGATATAAACTGATTGCTCTACTTTTACCAAACCGGATTGTTATATGATGCTTGTTTTGAATTGCTGTTCATGTTGCATTGAATCAACTGTTTTGTACTCACAGGGGGCGTAGCTCAAGTGGTAGAGCGCTCGCTTAGCATGTGAGAGGTACCGGGATCGATACCCGGCGCTTCCAGTAAATTCTTTTATGAAATTTTGAAAAAAACTATATTTGATATATTATCGACTATTTGATCATTTTATTTTAAAATCCATCATTGGAAATTAATAGTAAATAGGAGACCCCAAGGGTTCAGAGTCTCTTCCACCCTAGTTAGCCATGACCTTATCAATATTAAAGCTGTCGACCGATATTGGATCCCAATAAAATTATACTAACATAAACGCCTTTTCATTATTCGCATCCTATATTTCGAAATATAGGATTTTCGCAAACAACGATAATGTGTAAAAGGTATAGGATATTTATTTGTTTTTTTGTTATTTTCGAACGATATCTTTTACAGAATACGATAAATATTTATCATTTTGTCAATATTCTGCCTCTATTACACATGCTGTTAATTAATTCGTTATTTAATCTTGAGGTTGGCGTACAGTTATGTATACACTGCCTCTACTTTGATGGAGTTAATTTTTAATATAATCTCATGTAATTTTACCTTATTATTTTTATTTCAGGCAATGAGCGCTTTGTTGTGCTGCGGCGGATGTTTCGATCCATTAGCATTAGCTGAAGATGGATCTTTGTACCCTTGGCTGGATATGCTATTGTCGTCTACTGATGATAAGGTATTCAGTGAACTTTCCAACATTTTATTTTCTAAAAACTTAAGATGAAATATATATTAATATTTAGAACAAAATTTTATTAAAGAATTACCCAAAAATATTTAATGCTATATGTTTAAGCAATTCATCGACAAAATGCAAATTAAATAATTTATGACTGAAAAAAAATCTAGTGAACTGGTTTCTTAAATACATTTATAAATTATCTGAATAAAACTTTTGTCGCTAATTGGCATTAATTGCTATTTAAAACAGCAAAAAGAGGGATCTCATTTATAATTTAACCGGCTTCCTTTCGCGTAGAAGTTTTTAAGTACATAATCTTATTACGAAACAAAGCGAAATAAAGTTTTATGCTTTTAATATACAATAGAAATATATTGTTTCAATGTAAAAGACATACTATTTATATCCTTCATATTTTATTATATGGTATTAGAATCAAATTTTTTTCTAAGTAAGTTAAAGAATTTTCATTTAAATAATGATAATTTACATGAAAATAGTACTTGAAGTTAATTTATTTTGATCACGACACAAATTACATTTATACATAAAATCGCTTATGAATTCTTTGATATAAATTAAATAGAATTTTTGAAAAGTATGAATATTACTTTCAATTGAGTAAACCTAATCATCCAATATCATATTTTAGATATACCAGCTAGCTCGAGAAACTGCAGTGTTATTATTAGAAGCAAATCCAGATATTGGACCACTTTTGGATTGGGCTTTGGACAGATGTTACACTGGACAGCCTCGTGTGGCTGATGGATGCTTTATGGCCCTTGCCGCCATATTCAGTGCACGGTAAAAACCAATCAGCAAATTATTATTGGTTTCAACAAACCTTATTGTTAATGATATAATTTGACAGAATTATTCTCGAAATAATACATTACTCTGGTATAACATTAACAAAAACTTGTTCTGGTTTCATCAAGTTGACTTATTGTTAGACTGTAAATAGAACATATTTAAAAAAAATGATAAATTTATATTGAAAAAAGATGTTACAGATTATCTACTCATTTAGACATGAAATTTAATTTAATTTTTTTTCCATTAGTGAATATCCTTGTGATCACTACACTGCCGTTATAAATGTTACCTTGCTGAGTACTGGTTGTCCTCGTGCTGCAGTGCATGATACTGCTCTCCAACTTCTGCAGCTTTTGGATCGAAGATTTTTCGGAGATGTAGGACCCCCTTTGAGTGATGGCGACCAGCCCGGTAAGTCGATTTTAAGATTTGTTTATAAATTGATATAATATTGCCCATTGGAAAGTTATAAAAATAAATAATTGGCAAAAAGTTATTGCATTGCGGTTTTGAGATACCAAAATTTTTATAATAATTGATAATATAAAAACTCAAACCACGGCATAATATCTTTAATATATATACTATATATATATATATATATATATATATATATATATATATATTATTCACCGCATTTGCACATCCATACGCAATTAAATTTAGTAGTCGTTGAACAGTTGTAATTGTATCGATATTTATTAATAAGAGCTAATTGCAAGCGCACATTCCAAAAATAACGCTATTTAATATTATGTTATGGTATTAATAGAATCAATGGAAATAATTTCTGATTCACGTCCTATTATTAAATAATTTTGATACCTATAATCAGCTACATATTCAATGAGTATAGATAAAATATTACATAGTTTTTGGTGTAAGTATTTCTATAAACACGTACGCAATACATAAATACTTCCACTGATTGCCGATTGTTAATTAACCTAATGGATGAAATTCATTAACTATACCCTGTTTTTGTATATAAAATACATCACCCATCTCGAAATTCGAACCTTTGTTAATGATTTTAAATACGTTTGTATTGAAATGTAGTGGTTCAATTTAGATTTGAAATCTTCAAATCAGTTTCATTACACCAATTTCCATTATTAAATTATTACATTATACCATACCTAATTTTATTCCTTCATATATAATTGATCAATATTTTTGCACTGAATTTAGATATTTTTTGCAGAAATCCTAAATAGCTCTTTTCAAATTTCTGACTTTAAAATTTATTTATATTTATAGAAATATAGGAAATACTGAACATGAATTCATACCTGACAAACTTGTTTGATTAGTATTTTTATAAAACTTCATTTCGTAATAGGTATATACAAAATAGTTTTCTTACCAAAAACTGTGTGATATTGGAATAAATTTCCATATGAATTTCAATTGTTTGCTAATGTTTCGAAATTTGGACCACTCAATTCATTTAATGTTTATATTATTTGCATTAAACCAGAATATGGCATAGGGTAGAGTGCAATCAATTACTGATTTGATCATATCAAATATACATTTGAAAATGGTAAACAATTGAAACTAGGCTGTAGTTTGAATTTAAGTGATTGATACATACATCTCTTAATTGCGTTTAGCTAATTTTACGTTTTAATTACCGGGCTGAGTTATTATATTGTATATTTGCGAATTATGTACAAATTATTGATATTGTGACGAGAACGGTTGACGCCCCCTTTCTTCGATTTAATATCAATTGAAAATAATTAATTTCTTTGCGCCAAGTTTATAGTGGAAATTATCGTAAAAATAATCATATATATTATTAAAATAAATCGGCGAATATATGAGAGATTAAAATCCAAACATTAAACAAACGATAGGCTATTTGTGAAATGGAAATACATCTTAAGCGCTAATTTTTTCAAATAATGTAGATAATTGTCTTCTTCTTCATAGAAATTTATTAAGACGTTGAAAAATGTACAAAATCGAATTAAAACATGGAAATTGATTCTAAAATTGGAAAATTAACATATCAAAACTAAAAGATTTATTTAATCGAATTACAAAATTCTGCGCCAGTTTTATGGGTTGTGAAATAATATATTGTATAATAATATCATAATGAGTATGGATAATTTATACGTTTTATTATCTCATATGTGCCATCATTTAGTAGGAGAAAAACTTCACAGAATATACATGATAAAATACATTTTTTTCACAAAATTATAGAGCACTCCCATAATAGTATGTATGTACATGTGCATTAATATACTAAAATTTTATGACATTGATTGTGTTTTTATCATTGTTATATTTTGAAGCTCTTCTCCTGCTGAATGATGATACATATCAAGCGTCAAAAAGTATAAATAATTGTTTCAATTTTATCAATATTTTCTGCATTAGCTAAATCATCTGTTTCCACATTCTATTTTTGTGCTTGATAACATTTGTTTTGTGAGAAAGGTAAAGGAACTGACCCGTGGACAAAAGTAAAGATTTCGAGATAAAGGTTTAGCATTAATCCAATATTTAGAAAGGGTTAACTTATCTCCCATTGTAACATGTCGACGACAAAAACTCAAACAGTTTCAATCCATCACCCCGTTTTGACTTTCGTTGGCGGCACAATAGTAGGTAAACTCATTTCCGAGATTTCGTTTTGTTCAGCTCACCTCTCTTTTGAAAACAAATCTAAAACGAATTTTCAACGAGCATTCGTGAAACTTTATAATGGATTTTGTCTGAAAATTATTTGGGTATATATCATATCAAATGCCGTAACTGCGTAAAATTTTCACAAAGTTTTCTACAAGCGATTCATCATTATTTAAAAATATCGAGGTTTTTTGCTTCGACGGTTTGAAACGATCGATTATGCGAGTATTGATGAGTGTGTGTGACTAATTTAGGAAAATATATCGTGTCTGTTATTAAGTATTCGCATTTTTTTAAATAAAAGCTGTCAATGGCACATTTGCTATTAAAAATGATGTGACGTGACATAATTTAGGCGGGCACCATTGTATTGTAAATGAAACGTATCAGCAAAATATGTCATACAATTTATAACCGATTTATAAAAGATTTTCTTTGATCATAATTATTTTTATTCCAAATATTTAATACATAATATTTAAATGATTATAAAATTATAACACATAGTACACATTACATTTATCATTTAATAATATTTATATCATCCTAAAAAGTAAAAATTTATAAGGAATTTTAAATATATACATCAATATTTACATTCTTTCCCAGTAATATATTTTATTCAAAAAATAGTTTTCAGTCTTTTCTGTTAATGACTTACGTATTTTATAGCACACTATTTTTATACAATTCAATAAAGTAATTACGTACTATTATGAACATTGAGGACTAGAACATAAATTGTTCGTAATTCAAATTTCTTATATTAAAATATTATTTAATATTATTACAATATTTGTAGAAGTTTAAATTTTGTACGATGTACACACATATAGCCCATATCAATTTCAATTTTTTAGGTGCATAGTATAATCATCTTTATATAAGTAATTTTAATAATTTTTTAGTAAGTACTTACTGACTTAGTGTTATTTTACTGACTTTGAATAAAACAATAAACTTGCAGTTAAGTTTTGTATTAATATTTAGTGGAGCTTGGGTAGGAACTTTTGGCGTTGAGCTTTTGTCAAGTTATTACTTGTTTTAAGCAACGTATGCACTGCTGTTTCATTTACGGAATATTCCTAGAAAACATTGTTTATGGAACATTTCTTATCCTTTATGAATCGCGAACTGAATTTCTGAAATAACACGTGTGGAGTTACGTCAAAAGTCATAGTTCGCTTGGCTCATGTAAAATGGAATATATGAGAAAACAGTCCTCAAATGGGGGTATGCAAATCCCTGAAGTTGTATATTTTTTCTGAACATCTGCTAAAGGGATTCTGAATAGTAGGATTTGAATGAAATACCGCAGCTTGTTTATACGATTTGAGCTTTTTATATTCAGGATTATGGTTAAATATCGTTTATGTATTAAAAAGATATTTTTAGTTTTGTATAAGAAAATAATGACAATAATAAACGACTGTTTTTCTCTATTTTGGATCGAATGGCATATTGGAAATTTTGATTCATCAGAATTACTTAACTGATACGGTGTAATTGAATTAAGCTTTTTTTTACGGAATATACATTGATACATACTCGATGCTATTAGAGCCTTATAAAATATCTTTTCTTTGCTGGTAGTTATTAAGTCGTTAGTATACGAAAGCTTCAATTGAATTATTCAATTTCATCACATTATTTTTATTCGCATCTTAATTAACTAAATCATAACTTATTAAATATAAAATATTTATCCTTCTAATAATTTTTCATATACGATTTGGTTTAGGCTCCTTCTTTCATTTAGTGATATAAAACATTCGCAAAGATTTCATTCTCTCACACTCAGAATTTGACATGCAAAGTCAACATTATATATTTTAGTAGATTGTGTATGATTAAAGACATATATTATATATATTTTTGGCAATTTAACACAGATAATTTACAACGTTTTTTTAGTTGTGCATTTAAGTCCACAGTTAGGCCAATATCTGTGGACACAAATGAACAAGTTTAATTTTTTATATAAAGTTATTTAAATTTTACTGCTTCATGATAAATATAATATTACATTTTAAATTATTTGGTAATTGTTAATCTTTGGTATTTACTTAAAATTGCTCTAAACGTTAATATATTCTAACACATTAATATAAAATGCACATTAATAATAAATTTGATTATATCAATTTTGAATATGGATAGTTTTTTAACAATATTTATATTTAAATGACTATTTAAATTACAAAATACAAGTTATCAATATAAAAATCATCTTATGATCGATTAAAAATAAAATTTCAACTTTTATAACACTTACATTATTGAGACCTTCTACTATAGACCTTATAATATACTTGTATAAGGTCTACGCCTTCAACACATTAGGATTTTACTTTTTTATTATTTGTTTTGAGAAAATTATTACTTTATGTTTCTTCTTCAATAGGCAATGCAATATATAATTATAAATTATGTTTAGAATAATTATTAAATTATTTGATTATAACGGCTTAAATTAACAATACATTTTCAATCACTTCGAATAAATTCCAAAAACTATTTCGAGTCCATGTCATTTTTTTCTTCAAGATCCTTATGGCTTATATTTGAAAAATATACAGTTTAACTATAATTCACTTATTATTGGTTAGATATTTATTCATAGATTTTATTTGGCTGTTGGAAAAGTTTTTTTCGGACAGTTTTTGAACTTTCATGCTTAGAACTGATTAGGGGGCGACTATTATCACGTGAGCGTTGTTAATGATTTTTGGATCCCCCTCCCCCTTGGTGATACACGGTGATATTCAAAATTATCCCTCCTTCCCCAGCAAACATCACGTGTATTTTTAGTTACGTGATAAAAGGTAATTTTTTGATTATTTTTTTGAAAATGTTTGAATTAAAAAAAAAGTTAAAAAATAAATACACGTGATATCTTACTATACCCTCCCCCACGTGATATTTCGTGATTTTTTGTCCAACCTCCCTCCCCCTAAAAACCTTACGTGATTAATGGACGCCCCCTTAGCACGTGTATATCGAGTGTAACGAACTCCTTTTTATCACAAAAAGTAATATTGTAGTTAAATTA
>NW_020539427.1:37009-69621 GCF_003426905.1 Ctenocephalides felis
GTCGCCCCCTAATCAGTTCTAAGCATGAAAGTTCAAACTGTCCGAAAAAAACTTTTCCAACAGCCAAATAAACTGTGAATAAATATCTAAACAAGAATTCTAGTTAAAGCATATATTTTTCAAATATAAGCCGTAAGATCTTGAAGAATAGAATGACATGGACTCGAAATAGTTTTTGGAATTTATTCGAAGTGATTGAAAATGTATTGTTAATTTAAGCCGTTATAATCAAATAATTTAATAATTATTCTAAACATAATTTATAATTATATATTGCATTGCCTATTGAAGAAGAAACATAAAGTAATAATTTTCTCAAAACAAATAATAAAAAAGTAAAATCCTAATGTGTTGAAGGCGTAGACCTTATACAAGTATATTATAAGGTCTATAGTAGAAGGTCTCAATAATGTAAGTGTTATAAAAGTTGAAATTTTATTTTTAATCGATCATAAGATGATTTTATATTGATAACTTGTATTTTGTAATTTAAATAGTCATTTAAATATAAATATTGTTAAAAAAACTATCCATATTCAAAATTGATATAATCAAATTTTATTATTAATGTGCATTTTATATTAATGTGTTAGAAATATATTAACGTTTAGAGCAATTTTAAGTAAATACCAAAGATTAACAATTACCAAATAATTTAAAATGTAATATTATATTTATCATGAAGCAGTAAAATTTAAATAACTTTATATAAAAAATTAAACTTGTTCATTTGTGTCCACAGATATTGGCCTAACTGTGGACTTAAATGCACAACTAAAAAAACGTTGTAAATTATCTGTGTTAAATTGCCAAAAAATATATATAATATATGTCTTTAATCATACACAATCTACTAAAATTTGCATGTCAAATTCTGAGTGTGAGAGAATGAAATCTTTGCGAATGTTTTATATCACTAAATGAAAGAAGGAGCCTAAACCAAATCGTATATGAAAAATTATTAGAAGGATAAATATTTTATATTTAATAAGTTATGATTTAGTTAATTAAGATGCGAATAAAAATAATGTGATGAAATTGAATAATTCAATTGAAGCTTTCGTATACTAACGACTTAATAACTACCAGCAAAGAAAAGATATTTTATAAGGCTCTAATAGCATCGAGTATGTATCAATGTATATTCCGTAAAAAAAAGCTTAATTCAATTACACCGTATCAGTTAAGTAATTCTGATGAATCAAAATTTCCAATATGCCATTCGATCCAAAATAGAGAAAAACAGTCGTTTATTATTGTCATTATTTTCTTATACAAAACTAAAAATATCTTTTTAATACATAAACGATATTTAACCATAATCCTGAATATAAAAAGCTCAAATCGTATAAACAAGCTGCGGTATTTCATTCAAATCCTACTATTCAGAATCCCTTTAGCAGATGTTCAGAAAAAATATACAACTTCAGGGATTTGCATACCCCCATTTGAGGACTGTTTTCTCATATATTCCATTTTACATGAGCCAAGCGAACTATGACTTTTGACGTAACTCCACACGTGTTATTTCAGAAATTCAGTTCGCGATTCATAAAGGATAAGAAATGTTCCATAAACAATGTTTTCTAGGAATATTCCGTAAATGAAACAGCAGTGCATACGTTGCTTAAAACAAGTAATAACTTGACAAAAGCTCAACGCCAAAAGTTCCTACCCAAGCTCCACTAAATATTAATACAAAACTTAACTGCAAGTTTATTGTTTTATTCAAAGTCAGTAAAATAACACTAAGTCAGTAAGTACTTATTAAAAAATTATTAAAATTAATTATATAAAGATGATTATACTATGCACCTAAAAAATTGAAATTGATATGGGCTATATGTGTGTACATCGTACAAAATTTAAACTTCTACAAATATTGTAATAATATTAAATAATATTCTAATACAAGAAATTTGAATTACGAACAATTTATGTTCTAGTCCTCAATGTTCATAATAGTACGTAATTACTTTATTGAATTGTATAAAAATAGTGTGCTATAAAATACGTAAGTCATTAACAGAAAAGACTGAAAACTATTTTTTGAATAAATATATTACTGGGAAAGAATGTAAATATTGATGTATATATTTAAAATTCCTTATAAATTTTTACTTTTTAGGATGATATAAATATTATTAAATGATAAATGTAATGTGTACTATGTGTTATAATTTTATAATCATTTAAATATTATGTATTAAATATTTGGAATAAAAATAATTATGATCAAAGAAAATCTTTTATAAATCGGTTATAAATTGTATGACATATTTTGCTGATACGTTTCATTTACAATACAATGGTGCCCGCCTAAATTATGTCACGTCACATCATTTTTAATAGCAAATGTGCCATTGACAGCTTTTATTTAAAAAAATGCGAATACTTAATAACAGACACGATATATTTTCCTAAATTAGTCACACACACTCATCAATACTCGCATAATCGATCGTTTCAAACCGTCGAAGCAAAAAACCTCGATATTTTTAAATAATGATGAATCGCTTGTAGAAAACTTTGTGAAAATTTTACGCAGTTACGGCATTTGATATGATATATACCCAAATAATTTTCAGACAAAATCCATTATAAAGTTTCACGAATGCTCGTTGAAAATTCGTTTTAGATTTGTTTTCAAAAGAGAGGTGAGCTGAACAAAACGAAATCTCGGAAATGAGTTTACCTACTATTGTGCCGCCAACGAAAGTCAAAACGGGGTGATGGATTGAAACTGTTTGAGTTTTTGTCGTCGACATGTTACAATGGGAGATAAGTTAACCCTTTCTAAATATTGGATTAATGCTAAACCTTTTATCTCGAAATCTTTACTTTTGTCCACGGGTCAGTTCCTTTACCTTTCTCACAAAACAAATGTTATCAAGCACAAAAATAGAATGTGGAAACAGATGATTTAGCTAATGCAGAAAATATTGATAAAATTGAAACAATTATTTATACTTTTTGACGCTTGATATGTATCATCATTCAGCAGGAGAAGAGCTTCAAAATATAACAATGATAAAAACACAATCAATGTCATAAAATTTTAGTATATTAATGCACATGTACATACATACTATTATGGGAGTGCTCTATAATTTTGTGAAAAAAATGTATTTTATCATGTATATTCTGTGAAGTTTTTCTCCTACTAAATGATGGCACATATGAGATAATAAAACGTATAAATTATCCATACTCATTATGATATTATTATACAATATATTATTTCACAACCCATAAAACTGGCGCAGAATTTTGTAATTCGATTAAATAAATCTTTTAGTTTTGATATGTTAATTTTCCAATTTTAGAATCAATTTCCATGTTTTAATTCGATTTTGTACATTTTTCAACGTCTTAATAAATTTCTATGAAGAAGAAGACAATTATCTACATTATTTGAAAAAATTAGCGCTTAAGATGTATTTCCATTTCACAAATAGCCTATCGTTTGTTTAATGTTTGGATTTTAATCTCTCATATATTCGCCGATTTATTTTAATAATATATATGATTATTTTTACGATAATTTCCACTATAAACTTGGCGCAAAGAAATTAATTATTTTCAATTGATATTAAATCGAAGAAAGGGGGCGTCAACCGTTCTCGTCACAATATCAATAATTTGTACATAATTCGCAAATATACAATATAATAACTCAGCCCGGTAATTAAAACGTAAAATTAGCTAAACGCAATTAAGAGATGTATGTATCAATCACTTAAATTCAAACTACAGCCTAGTTTCAATTGTTTACCATTTTCAAATGTATATTTGATATGATCAAATCAGTAATTGATTGCACTCTACCCTATGCCATATTCTGGTTTAATGCAAATAATATAAACATTAAATGAATTGAGTGGTCCAAATTTCGAAACATTAGCAAACAATTGAAATTCATATGGAAATTTATTCCAATATCACACAGTTTTTGGTAAGAAAACTATTTTGTATATACCTATTACGAAATGAAGTTTTATAAAAATACTAATCAAACAAGTTTGTCAGGTATGAATTCATGTTCAGTATTTCCTATATTTCTATAAATATAAATAAATTTTAAAGTCAGAAATTTGAAAAGAGCTATTTAGGATTTCTGCAAAAAATATCTAAATTCAGTGCAAAAATATTGATCAATTATATATGAAGGAATAAAATTAGGTATGGTATAATGTAATAATTTAATAATGGAAATTGGTGTAATGAAACTGATTTGAAGATTTCAAATCTAAATTGAACCACTACATTTCAATACAAACGTATTTAAAATCATTAACAAAGGTTCGAATTTCGAGATGGGTGATGTATTTTATATACAAAAACAGGGTATAGTTAATGAATTTCATCCATTAGGTTAATTAACAATCGGCAATCAGTGGAAGTATTTATGTATTGCGTACGTGTTTATAGAAATACTTACACCAAAAACTATGTAATATTTTATCTATACTCATTGAATATGTAGCTGATTATAGGTATCAAAATTATTTAATAATAGGACGTGAATCAGAAATTATTTCCATTGATTCTATTAATACCATAACATAATATTAAATAGCGTTATTTTTGGAATGTGCGCTTGCAATTAGCTCTTATTAATAAATATCGATACAATTACAACTGTTCAACGACTACTAAATTTAATTGCGTATGGATGTGCAAATGCGGTGAATAATATATATATATATATATATATATATATATATATGTATATATATTAAAGATATTATGCCGTGGTTTGAGTTTTTATATTATCAATTATTATAAAAATTTTGGTATCTCAAAACCGCAATGCAATAACTTTTTGCCAATTATTTATTTTTATAACTTTCCAATAGGCAATATTATATCAATTTATAAACAAATCTTAAAATCGACTTACCGGGCTGGTCGCCATCACTCAAAGGGGGTCCTACATCTCCGAAAAATCTTCGATCCAAAAGCTGCAGAAGTTGGAGAGCAGTATCATGCACTGCAGCACGAGGACAACCAGTACTCAGCAAGGTAACATTTATAACGGCAGTGTAGTGATCACAAGGATATTCACTAATGGAAAAAAAATTAAATTAAATTTCATGTCTAAATGAGTAGATAATCTGTAACATCTTTTTTCAATATAAATTTATCATTTTTTTTAAATATGTTCTATTTACAGTCTAACAATAAGTCAACTTGATGAAACCAGAACAAGTTTTTTTAATGTTATACCAGAGTAATGTATTATTTCGAGAATAATTCTGTCAAATTATATCATTAACAATAAGGTTTGTTGAAACCAATAATAATTTGCTGATTGGTTTTTACCGTGCACTGAATATGGCGGCAAGGGCCATAAAGCATCCATCAGCCACACGAGGCTGTCCAGTGTAACATCTGTCCAAAGCCCAATCCAAAAGTGGTCCAATATCTGGATTTGCTTCTAATAATAACACTGCAGTTTCTCGAGCTAGCTGGTATATCTAAAATATGATATTGGATGATTAGGTTTACTCAATTGAAAGTAATATTCATACTTTTCAAAAATTCTATTTAATTTATATCAAAGAATTCATAAGCGATTTTATGTATAAATGTAATTTGTGTCGTGATCAAAATAAATTAACTTCAAGTACTATTTTCATGTAAATTATCATTATTTAAATGAAAATTCTTTAACTTACTTAGAAAAAAATTTGATTCTAATACCATATAATAAAATATGAAGGATATAAATAGTATGTCTTTTACATTGAAACAATATATTTCTATTGTATATTAAAAGCATAAAACTTTATTTCGCTTTGTTTCGTAATAAGATTATGTACTTAAAAACTTCTACGCGAAAGGAAGCCGGTTAAATTATAAATGAGATCCCTCTTTTTGCTGTTTTAAATAGCAATTAATGCCAATTAGCGACAAAAGTTTTATTCAGATAATTTATAAATGTATTTAAGAAACCAGTTCACTAGATTTTTTTTCAGTCATAAATTATTTAATTTGCATTTTGTCGATGAATTGCTTAAACATATAGCATTAAATATTTTTGGGTAATTCTTTAATAAAATTTTGTTCTAAATATTAATATATATTTCATCTTAAGTTTTTAGAAAATAAAATGTTGGAAAGTTCACTGAATACCTTATCATCAGTAGACGACAATAGCATATCCAGCCAAGGGTACAAAGATCCATCTTCAGCTAATGCTAATGGATCGAAACATCCGCCGCAGCACAACAAAGCGCTCATTGCCTGAAATAAAAATAATAAGGTAAAATTACATGAGATTATATTAAAAATTAACTCCATCAAAGTAGAGGCAGTGTATACATAACTGTACGCAAACCTCAAGATTAAATAACGAATTAATTAACAGCATGTGTAATAGAGGCAGAATATTGACAAAATGATAAATATTTATCGTATTCTGTAAAAGATATCGTTCGAAAATAACAAAAAAACAAATAAATATCCTATACCTTTTACACATTATCGTTGTTTGCGAAAATCCTATATTTCGAAATATAGGATGCGAATAATGAAAAGGCGTTTATGTTAGTATAATTTTATTGGGATCCAATATCGGTCGACAGCTTTAATATTGATAAGGTCATGGCTAACTAGGGTGGAAGAGACTCTGAACCCTTGGGGTCTCCTATTTACTATTAATTTCCAATGATGGATTTTAAAATAAAATGATCAAATAGTCGATAATATATCAAATATAGTTTTTTTCAAAATTTCATAAAAGAATTTACTGGAAGCGCCGGGTATCGATCCCGGTACCTCTCACATGCTAAGCGAGCGCTCTACCACTTGAGCTACGCCCCCTGTGAGTACAAAACAGTTGATTCAATGCAACATGAACAGCAATTCAAAACAAGCATCATATAACAATCCGGTTTGGTAAAAGTAGAGCAATCAGTTTATATCCCGAGGCGTCAAATTTCGATTGTTACCTAATATGCATTCACACAATGTATTCATGTGCTACACACAAGTATGAGACAGTTCTTAGAGTACGATAGATATTTAACATTTTTGTATTCAAAAGGTAATCGTCATGTATTCATCATAACATTTGTTTTATTATTATTATAATTCGCATTCGATAATCGAAAAAAATCTTTTTTTTTCCATATCATAAATATATTAATTATAAGTAGCTAGCAAACCCAGCGAACTCCGTTTCGCCACCAGATGGTTTCGTGAGAAAGATAAAATTTTTTTTTTTCTTTTATATTTGAAAAGGAAATGAGTAGCTGTCAAACAATGTATCTACCGGCACCATCTACTTAAAATATTGGTTTTTAGTACATGCTAAGTATCAGAGATAACGCTGTATGTGAAAAAGAAAACTGTTTTACGCTTTTCTGTTGAAATTTTTCTTCAATTTTCTTTGCTATAAACCTCACGGAGCCCGAGAACTTGCCAACGAATGCAAATTCGTCGAAATCGGTTGGCGCGTTCTGGAGTTATATCGTCAGGAAGGAAAACCCGACTTATTTTTATATATTTTTATATATTCTCTTTAAAATATGCTCATTTCTATTCAGCTTATCATAATACTCATTCGATACTGCAATAATCTAATATCTCTCACAATGCTAGATTTTGCAACAAAAATAAAGATATTGGAAGCGCCGGGTATCGATCCCGGTACCTCTCACATGCTAAGCGAGCGCTCTACCACTTGAGCTACGCCCCCCGTGAAGAAACTTGATGCTTGAAGTAATGCAGACTACCTACTTACTTACATTCACTCTTGGGATCTTTAATCCCAACTATTTATAACTTATAATTGTATTTATAAACTAGCATAATTATTTAAAATAAATAGACAAGGATTTTAATATTAAACTCAGATAGACGCGAGCAGTTTGTTCATAAGAAATTAAAAAAATATCGAACAACAAAAATATGTTTTCTTTAAATTACATTCAAGTCATCTAGAATAAAAACGAAATTATTCCGAAATTTGGACTATTTCAATGATTATTTAATTAGCAATTAAATTATTCACCTTTTTTTCGATTATATAAAAAAAATTAATAAGTGAACAATATAAACTCACCGACTCACAATGAAACTTTTTTTTGAAATATGACAATAAAATGACTATTATTTTTTTATTAATGATTAAAATGAAAAAAACTTAAGTTCTCAATTAGAATTAGAATTATCTTACCTGCAAAGCCGACATTTGTAACTTTTCATCTGCATCTGCAGAGGATGAATGACTTTGAGTGTAGCCTAATGGCTTAGCAAAAGGCCCAGACCACGGTGCAAATAAATTAAAAAGGCCACTTCGTAAATCTCGCTTTAATAAAGTAGTACAAGTTTCAACTGAAATATGAAATATTGGTTCATGATTGTTGTAATTTAGAAATTATCAATTATTAAGTTATGTACACTTACGAGAAAAACTTTTGATCATTTTTCTGATAAAATCACAGAAATGTAATTTTACTTCTTGTTGGGCGGGTGCGTCTTTGTCTTCCTTAGTTTCATTCTCTAGATATAATCTGGCTCCTTCCATATATTCCACGAATGTTGGATGTAGAGACATTGTTTCTCTATCTAGAACACTTGGACTATAACAAAAAAAAAAGCCATTGAAAATAACTTAAGCTACTACAAGGCGAACAATCTTGAACCTAAGAACAAAAATTAAGATATGTGAGACCCAAATATACTGGTAATGCTTATAAAAAATAGGATAACGTTTATCATATCTTAAAGTATTCATAATTGTACTACAATACCTTATTCCAAATGTACCATACTCGGCGATTAATTCCAATACCCGTACCAGCTGCAATCGTAAAGCATCACGACGTCTACGACGTCTCATATTTTCTTGTTTTCGGTCAACAGCTTCACGAATGTAAGGAACTAATTCTTCCATAAGATCTCTGAAAGAAAACAAAAAATGTATAATTGAAAATAAAATTTATGAAACGTATTTTAGAAGAATAATCGATTTCTAATTTAAGAAGACAATTCTTAAAAATTTAATTGCCGTCATAATTTTCTAATTATTAATGATAAAAAATACTACTTACTTCAATGCTTCAGCATTGACTTTTCCCAGAGCTCCAGCTGCTGCATCTCGCACATCAGCTGCTTCGCATCGTAAAAGTGGAACCGTCAATTTATACAGAGCTGCCGGAGCAGGACCGGCTGGTGCACCAGGCGACTTACTGTCACCTCTTTCTGCACTCAAAGAATCTGGTGACGAACTGTGGGAAGTAAAAATATAACCGAATGCTTAATTGATCAATTAACAATAACATTTATAGGGATATTTCCAACGTTAACTCGCGACTTCATAGTCATAATTTTTTTTATAACAGTATTCAATGTTCATTAATGTGTGAATGTGAATATAGATTTTATATCATTATTTTATTTTATATAGGTGTATAAGTATATAAGTATAAAGTCATTGTATTTCGCATAGAGAAAGACATAATCAAGTTTTTCAAGCATCCATCAGCATAGCTGAAATAAATTTAGATCTTTTAGTTGTGATTACATTATTTTATACATTAATTTCCAATTAATAATACAAAAACTATACCATAACTGCTCAGTTCATAAAAACACGGAGTCTTCATAAATCAAATTTTTATAGAATAAACTTCAATGATATAGGTATTCTAATAATAATATTATTATATTAACTTCCATGCAATATTTCAAATTCTATTATACCCAAGAATTTGCATTACATCATGCTCATGCTTAACAATCACATGCATTATATTAATATAATTTAATAGTCATGCAATACTTAAGTTATGATTGTGATACTTGGAAATTCAGAAACCAAATTTATCTTGCGTTATCAACACTATTTCATTGCGAGACACTATTTCAATTTTCATTGAAAATTAAGAACAATCTTAAAGTTACTTTTCTGCTCCAAGTGCTCTGTGTAGTAATCTTCATCAGCAATAAACATTTTGTATTTACAAATCTTAGTGCCGCTATATATACATACATATTATGTACGTGGTGTGTTCAAAAAGTACCCGGAATTACTAATAATTAAATTTCGCGGGTCTGGAGTGTCTGATTGTCAAAATTTTTTTTTTATTGTGTTGGTATACATGCCCCTAAAGTATGATGAAATTTTCAGCTATATTCACTGTTTACTTTGTCTGTGGTAGTCGCTAAGGTTCGACGTGTTTTTCTGAGCTCGGCGATTTTTACAATGGAAGAATTGAAAAGTCAAAGAATTTGTATTAAATTTTGCGTAAAAAATGAAATAAAGTGTTGCAAAGTGCAAAAATTCACCAGATATGGCTCCGTGTGACTTTTTCCTATTCCCAAAGTTGAAGAGACCCATGAAAGGACGGCGGTTTTCCTCGATTGAAGAAAATCGCTGAGAGTGCTCAAGGACATATCAAAAAGTGAATATCAAGGGTGCTTCGAAAATTGGAAAAAACGCTGGCATAAGTGTATTATATCTGGGGGGGACTACTTTGAAGGGGACCACATTAATGTAGACGAATAAATAAATATTTTTTTGAAAAAACGAAAATTCCGGGTACTTTTTGAACAGACCTCGTATATTTACAAATTTACATATAGATGTATATAAAAAATTGGTTGTCAACTAATGAACTATTAACTTATTTCAATGTTTCCCTAATGTATTAGTTTGATACATGAGGCGATAAGATTTGTTACATAAAACATAAATATGTATCTCTGCAAATAAATATAAAAGCTAAAGTAAATATTTGTGTATGGATATACACAAATATTTGCTTAACAGTATCGGTGATAGTAACTAATTTATCAGCAAACCCAAAGTTACTAAAAACATATAATAATGAAATTCAGGTAACATAAAAATTTAGGAATCCTGTGTATATAATATCAAAACAAATTCAACAAAAGTTATTCACAATTATTTTAGTTAGTTCTAACTAAAATTTTATATCAAATATTGTGTATATCCACATATTTATCCATGAGTACAAAAATAGGTCTTATATCAACATAATTTGTTCGGTCCCATTTTTTTATCTAATTAACGTTGTTAGTAAAAAAAATTAATTCAAATCAAAGTTTCATCACTGCAGTTCATTAAAATAACAAACCTTTTAATTAGTAACTTTTAGATAAATGTTTCATATTGTTATTAAGGAAATCCACACAAAAAGAATAAAAGCTCATTGCAGCACATATCATGTTCAAAATCATGATGTATGTATATTTATATATTATTTATGATGATTTTGTTTTTTATTCTCAAACATAAATTAAAATAGTTAAGTTGACAACCAACGAACTCAACCAATTTTAAAAACATCCCAAAAGCACAAAGTTTTTATTGACCTGCTATCCTCACACAAAAAACAGTTCGAGATCAAGTGCTAATGGATAATTTCATAAAAATGTATCCTATGAATAATGAACAAAGTGTGCGATAAAAATCTATATAAAAAATATTATTATTGATAATAATAACAAAACTAGCTGTACGTGGAATTCTGTCTTAAGGCAATTAAGGCATCGTGCCTTGAGGCAAATTGCAGGAACTTCCCGTACCGTAACGAGATGATTAATATAAATATTGTAACATTGTCTAATATTTATAACAATTACATAAACTGAATTGGAAAGTTGAAATTATTTGTTTAAGGTATATTAGAACAGAATTAAAATAGAAATCTGGATTATTTTATACAAAAAAAAATTTAAAAAAATTGAAACAATTTTTTTTCCAAAATCAATTATTTTTTTAAAACAAGCAGAAAGTTCTTTAAATCATTCAAATCAGACGCTTAGTTCCCTCAAAATCTACCATTTTTTGCACATTTAGCTCTGTATCTCCGAAACCCCTGGACCTGCCTTTGCCATAAACTAATCACCACTTCTCCCCGTCATTACAAATTGAATGTTTTTTGGATCATTCAAATCGGATGCTCCGTTCTCTCAAAAACTCAATTTTTATTTTCTGCACTCTTTGCTCTTTATCTCCGTAAATGCTGGATCTGCCTTTGCCAAAAACTAATCAGCTCTTCTCCCTATCAATAGGAATCGAATGATTTTTTAACCATTCAAATTGGTTGATCCGTGCGCCCGAAAACTTGACTGGAAATTTGTATCCATACATACATACACACACACATCCATTTTTTCTGAGGTATGCCAAAATGTTCAGAAACCTTCAAAACGTCGAGAAATGTAAAAATTTTCAATTTCGATTTTCGGCCCATTACTAACTTACTACGGGAAGTTAACAAGATTGCTTTTATAATCAATATGAAAAAGAAAGCGATACTTCATTTATATTATATCTTCATAAAATTTATATTAGTACGAAACATTTTTCGCAAATTATCCACTAGCACTATCTCTAAAAGCGCGTGAAAATCCTATCCTTTAGTTTAAAATTGTTTTCTCGATTCGTTCTATTTGCTATACCTAGTCCTCTTGTGTTGTTTGTCTCTGCGTCCATACGACAAGGGAAGAGTGAATCTAGCCGCTAATCCTGATTGCAGCGTTGCTGTCACCAGTGGCGGCAGAGGCGGAGTTGGTGGTGTGGGCGCAGCTACCGCCTGGTGAAGATCTTCCATAGAATCGCTCAGGCGAGTGGAGGCCAATGCGGCGCTGCTATCACAAGAGTCGGTTCCCGATGTGCTATTTGTTTAGGGTTGTATTGCAACAAGGCACAATTGTATTATGTACTTTGGACATCTCAACTAAGAATATCCAATTTCAATGCGGTTTTATTTTTATTGCACAAATATTTGTAACCAATACTGTTATTCAATTACATAAAGAAGAATAGATAGCAAGACACGTGTCGATTGAGTTAAAAATATTGCACAATGACAAAAGTTGCGATGAGAAGACATTTGTTGTTCCCTGACAAGTTACAAAATATGATATATAGATGAATAGATACGTAGAGGAATACATAGAATATGCAAATTAATATCGTCGTAAGTACATAAAAATATCAATAGAAAATTTAAAGAAGATGTTAAACACTTGAAATATTTGAGGCACAAGTTGATCAAATAATCATATTTCTTGAAAAAATTCACAACTAAAATCATCAGATATTCAACAGATGGATAGAGTGATTCAGGATTATAAACTAGTGAAATTCTGAAATTATGATATTGATTTGCAAATGTCAGAGATTTGGATAAACCGTTCAAAAATCCTAGAAAGATGATTTGAAAAGTTTCAAAATGTAATTAAATTAATGGAGAAAGTACAAGGCAAAAGACCGATGGTGTTAAAAATGAATCAGTCGTTAAAAACAAGAATTGTTAGTTCATCTGTGAACTCAAAGGAAAACTGCATTCGATGCAGCTTATTTCAAAATTAGTTTCAACTACACAATGCTTTCTACATAAAACGACGAATAAATAATGGCAATGGGCTACTATATCATGGAAACGAGCAGCAATTAGATAAAACATGATAACATCATTCTGAAATGCTTAAGTAATTAGATACTTATTATATTCGCTATCAATAACGCACATGTTCAGGTACGAATAAGCTTACATTAACAATAAACGAGTAAATGATTATGACTGAAAAAAATGACTGATTAGCGTCTATCTGATATGATCACTAAAAACATATATCATAATTAATGAATCAAAACACTAGCATAAGCAAATTCGTAGCCTGTCATACAAAAGCTTTAGTGTCGACAGAAATATGATAATTACACAAATTCAATAAACACAATTTAATTTCCAAGTTATCATAATCATAAATGACCTGAATCACATTAAATTATTATTATTCTTAATCAAATTAAATTAATACAAACCACACAAAAAACTTGTTAACATTCATAAATTAGTAGAATTTAAGTAATATTAAATACTATTGTGTTAAACATCAAAATTTCAAACCATGCAAGTTTTTTATTCTTATGGTATAATAATAATAAAATATATTCAGTTTCAAGTTCCATACTGATTAAAATTAAAGCAGCGCCAAAATTATTTAGTTATTTTTAATTTGTATACTGGATTCTATTATCTGATACTTGTCTGGGTAAAAAAATGCATAATTCTCAATTTGAATGAATAGTAAATTATAATAGAATTTGTTGTAGTCTGCGATGTTAACGCAGAAAAAATTGCAACATTTTGATTAAATAAGCAAATTAAAGCATGCAATCACAATGCAATAATAAAACTAAATGTTAATTTTATTAAAAATATATGGTTTAATAGATTAATTGATTTAATTAGTTTGTAAAATTAGTTATGACTACGGTTAAAATTTGATGCTTCGGAAGCGTATGATAAAATAAGAGCGTAATATATAAAATAATATATGATATGGATAAGATGAGGTCGAATAATATTTTGTTACAAACAGATCAAGTTCTATTATTATTGAAATAAAGTTTTTCATTAAACTGATTATAGCTGGCCATTTTAGAGCCATAAATTGGTCGACGCGCTGTGCAAACGAAAATATATTTATTAAAAGTTTAAGAAAAAAGGGGCTATTTTATATAACGGCTTTGGAATACCTAAGATTAAGAATTATGTAGTGAGCATAATAGTTTTATCTATAACATATAATCAATATTTCTACTACTTACATGCAAACAACAACTTTTTTTTTTAATCGGTTGTAAAATAAAATAATTGAAAAATGAAATTCACCTCAAAATATTTGTTGTTCTTATTAGAGTTAAAAGAATTATGAAACATGCTTATTTTCACTGGATTACGATAATATTTATTAATATTATAGTTTCTAGTTAATAGAGATATATCTCTATATAGACTATAGTCTGCATAACTTTTAAGAAACGAATAAGTCATAAAATACAACAAACTAATATTTGTGGTAAATACTAAAAAAAACTATACAAAAAATAAAACGAATTTATAAATTAATTACTCTGAACTACAAATAGAGTATCAATGTCCACACAATCGACCTTTAAATCGAATCTTCAAGTTTTGTAAGAATATGTTTATACGGAATAAGAGATCATTCAAAATAAAACTAGGATGATAAATTAAGAAAACACTTACCTGAGACTTAAGTCAGGCGAGGCACACCTCACGCTCGGACAAGGAGCCGGAGGTACCACACGATATGCAAAAGTAACATAATTCTTCCAAAGATGCATGTAAACGTCGCGTTCGGTAACTGGACGTCGAGGAACGGCACTACTTCTTAACAATGAAGCTCTGTTGTCTGACACAGGACTGAAAGTTACAAAATTTTAATCAATATTTAATTTGTTTGTTTAAATGTTTTCATTATTTTATTTGTGGAAGTTTAATTAAAAGTTCAATTTAAAGTTTATTACCTTTATATATTCAATATGTGTTCAACGAAAACGAATTTAAAGTTGCTAATGGTAAATAATTTAGAAACTTTTTTAGTACTCACGTTGGATCAACAACCGTGAAAAGAGTAGTAACTCTGCCGAAAACAAATGGCCATGAATGGGTCACAGCAAGAGGACAATGTGTAAGGACTCGTCCACGCTCAAGGAAAGCAAATAAGCAAGCACTCCAAGGGTCCATGGCACCTGAATTCAATGAAGTTGTTGAACGATTTGCGTTACCTAACACGAAATCAAATTATGAGATTCAATAAACGGCTCTCTACCACATTCTTTCGTTTTTATAATTACATGAATCGTCAGCGGTCCATACGGAGGCACTTCTATCGGCGATCCACTGTAAGTCTATGGTCGAAGCAGCTAATGCAGCAGTTTTTTCTGCAGCTGGTAAACTAGGAAGTAATTTTTCTATAACCTAGAATAATAATAATAAAAAATGTAATAGTTTATCATTTGATAAGAAGAAAATATTAATATACTTGTGGGCAGCACTTGTCTATAACATCGATGACAGCCTGATCTTCTTCAGTGATACACAATGCTTTTAAAAGCATTTTTGCCTGAAAAGAGTTTGGTTCACATGTATTTTACATTGATTTTCATGAATTTATGATTCCTTCATTAACATTTATGCTTTACCTCGCGTAATATGTGTACAGCTAATTTCCTTGGAAATACTCTGCAGTTGCATAACATAACTAAAGCAAATCCTTCAACCATATGGAGTATTGAAGATGCTGGTTCTACTTTCTATAATATAATATTAGTGGTAATATATTACACGGATGCAATTGCTAATTAAACAAAGTAATATTACAATGGAAACTCACAATATCTATTTTTTTAGATCCATTAGACTCTGGGCTTTCTTTAGCTCTAGCAGAAGCATTTGCCGCGACACTGGTTAGAGCATTTTTCCAGCTGGTTAAGAGTTGTAGCAACATTCTTAGACCATTATCAACAAGCTGTAAAAAATATTAATTAAATACAAAAAAATTCAACCATAAATATAAATAATTTTATGACAACTATTTAAATTGAAAATATAAGAAAGTGTTTCAACAAATAGTTATTTGTAATTATGCTCTGCTCTTGTAATTAAATTACATACACAAACTAAATTTAAATTTAAAAATATTAGTAATCATATATTTAAACTAATAATTTACTATGCCATCTAAATAGATTCATTACTTAATTATTGCTTTCTTTAGTTTACCTGTGGAAAAGTATCCAAAACATCCCTAGCCAGAAACTGTGTGAAACCACATATAACGTCCTGTCTCCAATCAGGAAAATCAAGCACCAATGTCTGTAAACTTTGATAAGCCAATACCCTTAATTCTTCATCTAAATGTACAGTCAGGCGAGCTAATAAATCAACCAATTCAGCACCAGTCATACCATCCGGTATCAGTCTAGGTACAGCTGCAACACAAGTTCTAAACAAGTCGATCCTAGGTTTTCTCTCTCCTGTAATCATTTCATCTGGTTCTTTGTTAACATTCTGAGTATTTGTCATCATTAATGGTCTTCCATATTGAACATCTAGAGCTCTTAAAATGTCAACAAAGACTCTTCTCACATGTGGAAAATAGCTATTCATACCAATACTTCTGGCAGTATCTTCTGTCAACATTTTATTTAAAAATGTTTTCTTTACCCTAAGAGTATTTCCTGAGGGTAATACTCCCATTGTTCTAGGCATTGGCGGTTCACCTTCTTTTTGTTGCAAGCTATCTGCAACCACCAAAAATGATCTCAAACCTATACTCATTCGCTCAGGAGTAAGAATTATTTTGATGGTTCTTCCTACTGATAACAAATCAAAAACAATTTCTTTCATAGCAAAATCTAATCGTTCTTGAGCTATGAATTGAATAATTTTCACAAAAATATTCAAAGGCGTATCACGAGGTACCACAGCTTTTGATCCTTTAGGAAATAGAGAATTGACAATGCTTTGTAATCTCGATTGAGTTGCTTGATTGCTTTCGCATTTTATACGGATCATGTACACCCATAAAAGACGATATAGTGACTCTGCAAGCAAAATAGTATATTAAAAAAGAAATTCAAAATAGAAAGTAATTATACTAAAATTAAACATTTAATTATAGATAACAAATTAGATATTATGAGAAAAAATTGGAATAAATGGTATCAAATGAATTAATATATTTACCTAATGCGACTCGACACATTTTTTGATCTCTATTCTTCAAATTTGATAAACACATAGCTAAAAAGTAGTGCCAATTAGCTAAAAAGAAAGTCTTCTGACTAACGCAGAGTAAACAAGTGACTAATGGAAAAAGTGCCAGCCGATGCTTTGATTTAGTACTGGCATCCAAGGTTTGCGAGTATAGCATGTCTACAAAATTTTTAAGACAAGGCACATTAACTTCATTTTTAACAGCCTGAAAAAAATAATATGAATTAATAAATAAATTTACATATTACATTGAAATATGACTTGAATTGAATTATAAACTGCATTAGCATAAAATATTCAAATTTAAGGATATAAAATTAAATTAGTTATATTATAGCTTGTTATAGATAATTGTATTAAAATTTAGAATCTAACCGCAGCAACTGGAACTAGAATTTCTACAAACAGTCCAGCCAATGCATGTTTCACATCTTTATCTTTCACTTCAAGAAAATATTGCGCACACTCTTGCATAAATTGAAAACTGGCTTCGAATTCTTCAATTGGAACCATCTGGAAACATAAAATACAAGCAATATAATAATTCAAAATTTCAAAATCTGATTTGATGATATTTACTATAACTATTAATTACAATTTTACTATTACTATTCAACTTTTACCGAAATAGAACTATAAATATATGTTGACTAACCTTGACTCTAAAAAATTTCATACCCATGAGTAAAGATATGATAGACTGTGTAGTTGTTGGACTAGCTTCTTTGGTACGTAGTTCTTTCAACTCATTCATAAAATGTTTTCTAACAGACATGAATCGGCTTTGTGCCAGTACTCCTACAACTTCTGCATATAAATCAGCTATGATATGTATGTTCGCGGCATTTGGTCCCGATTGTATACTAAGATAACAAGACGAGTTTATAAATACTAAATAAAAGCAGATGTATTAAACTATATATTAATATTTTAATCTTACCCTTCTCTATATTTAAAATGTTTAAAGGAAATTTGTTCAATATAAGTAATGAGATCTTCATGCCCTGGATGAAATGGTAATTGCTTCAACACTTCGATGAGTGCTAAGCAGAATAAAAATTCTACAGCTAAGTCTCTTCTCTCCATTTGTATATCAGCCTCACTTCTCTCAACAGGTTCAGGTGGACCGGATACAATACTGTACATAATACTGAAACAGTAAAAAAAATATATTATTTGATGTTATGGATGAATGTAAGCATTTATTTTGCACAAGTTTATTGTAAACAATAAATGATGTGTTATTTCATTTGAAAAGTATGTTTTTTAATACATCTAATAATAATAACAATAATAATTAAACATTTTTCATTTGTGTATATGAAAATCATTTACTGGTATGTTGTGTTTACGCATATTGTACATATAATAAATAGATCTCTGGGTGAATTGAAATATCTACTGAATACAATACCTTTTTCCTTTCTGGTCAACTTTTTTCTGTTCAGTAGCGCCGCCTTGGGCCATCTGACGTTCATACCAACCGAACAGTGCACGCAATAACGAAGGCAGACAGTGCTCCGCAACAGATCCAAAAGCACTCAACAATTGATCAAATTGAGGATCCTCTCCACGTTGTAAAACTTTTGATATAGGTCTTTCCTGATTATAATGAACAAAATATGCTAAGTAATGTATATTCTGATCAATTTCTAGAGATATTCGGATATTCAGATATTCCGGATATTCAGATATTCCGGATATCCGAATATCCGAATATCCGAATATCCGAATATCCGAATATCCGAATCTCCGAATATCCGAATCTCAGAATATCCGAATCTCGGAATATCCGAATCTCGAAATATCCGAATCTCGGAATATCCGAATCTCGGAATATCCGAATATCTGAATATCCGAATATCCGAATATCCGAATATCCGAATATCCGAATACCCGAATATCCGAATATCTGAATAGCAGAAAGTTCTTTGAATCATTCAAATCGGGCACTTAGTTCTCTCAAGAACTGCCATTTTTTGTACATTACGATTATCCGGACATTCGATTATCCGGACATTTGATTATCCGGACATTTGATTATCCGGACATTCGATTATCCGGACGTTCGGATATCCGGACATTCTATTATCCGGATGTTCGATTATCCGGACATTCGATTATCCGGACATTCGATTATCCGGACATTCGATTATCCGGACATTCGATTATCCGGATGTTCGATTATCCGGATGTTCGATTATCCGGACATTCGATTATCCGGACATTCGATTATCCGGACGTTCGATTATCCGGACATTCGATTATCCGGACATTCGATTATCCGGACATTCGATTATCCGGACATTCGATTATCCGGACATTCGATTATCCGGACATTCGATTATCCGGACATTCGATTATCCGGACATTCGTTTATCCGGACGTTCGATTATCCGGACGTTCGATTATCCGGACGTTCGATTATCCGGACGTTCGATTATCCGGACGTTCGATTATCCGGACGTTCGATTATCCGGACTTTCGATTATCCGGACTTTCGATTATCCGGACTTTCGATTATCCGGACATTCGATTATCCGGACATTCGATTATCCGGACATTCGATTATCCGGACATTCGATTATCCGGACATTCGATTATCCGGACATTCGATTATCCGGACGTTCGATTATCCGGACGTTCGGATATCCGGACGTTCGATTATCCGGACGTTCGATTATCCGGACGTTCGATTATCCGGACATTCGATTATCCGGACATTCGATTATCCGGACATTCGATTATCCGGACATTCGATTATCCGGACATTCGATTATCCGGACATTCGATTATCCGGACATTCGATTATCCGGACATTCGATTATCCGGACATTCGATTATCCGGACATTCGATTATCCGGACATTCGATTATCCGGACGTTCGATTATCCGGACGTTCGATTATCCGGACGTTCGATTATCCGGACGTTCGATATCCGGACATTCGATTATCCGGACGTTCGATTATCCGGACATTCGATTATCCGGACATTCGATTATCCGGACATTCGATTATCCGGACGTTCGATTATCCGGACGTTCGATTATCCGGACGTTCGATTATCCGGACGTTCGATTATCCGGACGTTCGATTATCCGGACGTTCGATTATCCGGACGTTCGATTATCCGGACGTTCGATTATCCGGACGTTCGATTATCCGGACATTCGATTATCCGGACATTCGATTATCCGGACGTTCGATTATCCGGACGTTCGATTATCCGGACGTTCGATTATCCGGACATTCGATTATCCGGACATTCGATTATCCGGACATTCGATTATCCGGACGTTCGATTATCCGGACGTTCGATTATCCGGACGTTCGATTATCCGGACGTTCGATTATCCGGACGTTCGATTATCCGGACGTTCGATTATCCGGACGTTCGATTATCCGGACGTTCGATTATCCGGACATTCGATTATCCGGACATTCGATTATCCGGACGTTCGATTATCCGGACGTTCGATAATCCGGACGTTCGATAATCCGGACGTTCGATTATCCGGACGTTCGATTATCCGAACATTCGATTATCCGAACATTCGATTATCCGGACATTCGATTATCCGGACATTCGATTATCCGGACATTCGATTATCCGGACATTCGAATATCCGGACATTCGATTATCCGGACATTCGATTATCCGGACATTCGATTATCCGGACATTCAATTATCCGGACATTCGATTATCCGGACATTCGATTATCCGGACATTCGATTATCCGGACATTCGATTATCCGGACATTCGTTTATCCGGACGTTCGATTATCCGGACGTTCGATTATCCGGACGTTTGATATCCGGACATTCGATTATCCGGACGTTCGATTATCCGGACATTCGATTATTCGGACATTCGATTATCCGGACATTCGATTATTCGGACATTCGATTATCCGGACATTCGATTATTTGGACATTCGATTATCCGGACATTCGATTATCCGGACATTCGATTATCCGGACATTCGATTATCCGGACATTCGATTATCCGGACATTCGATTATCCGGACATTCGATTATCCGGACATTCGATTATCCGGACATTCGATTATCCGGACATTCGATTATCCGGACGTTCGATTATCCGGACGTTCGATTATCCGGACGTTCGATTATCCGGACATTCGATTATCCGGACATTCGATTATCCGGACATTCGATTATCCGGACATTCGATTATCCGGATATTCGATTATCCGGACATTCGATTATCCGGACATTCGATTATCCGGACATTCGATTATCCGGACATTCGATTATCCGGACATTCGATTATCCGGACATTCGATTATCCGGACTTTCCGGACCCCGGAAAAACTTCTAAAAGTTAGAAAAGTGTTGGTGACATCATCTTTTTGGATTTAATTTACATTTATGATATATAATATAATTCCGGATAATCCGAATTCCGGATAATCAAAAGTCCGGATGACCGAAAGTCCGGATAACCGAAAGTCCGGATAATCGAAAGTCCGGATAATCGAAAGTCCGGATGACCGAAAGTCCGGATGACCGAAAGTCCGGATAACCGAAAGTCCGGATAACCGAAAGTCCGGATAACCGAAAGTCCGGATAACCGAAAGTCCGAATAATCGAAGGTCCGGATAACCGAAAGTCCGGATAACCGAAAGTCCGGATAACCGAAAGTCCGGATAATCGAAGGTCCGGATAACCGAAAGTCCGGATAACCGAAAGTCCGGATAACCGAAAGTCCGGATAACCGAAAGTCCGGATAATCGAAAGTCCGGATGACCGAAAGTCCGGATGACCGAAAGTCCGGATAACCAAAAGTCCGGATGACCGAAAGTCCGGATAACCGAAAGTCCGGATAACCGAAAGTCCGGATAACCAAAAGTCCGGATAACCGAAGGTCCGGATAACCGAAAGTCCAGATAATCGAAAGTCCGGATAACCGAAAGTCCGGATAATCGAAAGTCCGGATAACCGAAAGTCCGGATAACCGAAAGTCCGGATAACCGAAAGTCCGGATATTCGGATAATAGAAAGTCCGGATATTCGGATATTCGGATATTCGGATATTCGGATATTCGGATATTCGGATATTCGGATATTCGGATATTCCGAGATTCGGATATTCCGAGATTCGGATATTCCGAGATTCGGATATTCCGAGATTTTCCGTCTTTCAAAAATTCGTTATCGGCACCTTTTTAACCTATAGGCGGGGTAACTTGGAACGGTCAGGTGGCAAATACGTCAAAACCTTATTTTAATTCAAAGGTATTTTACAAAATAATTACATTTTTAACTAATACTAAAAAACTACTAACGGAAGAAAATGCTTTTATTATGGATTTTCAAAGATTACCGATATTTTGTCAATACAATCAAACTGGAAGTTTTATATACTTTCTATAGAAAACATGGTAAAATCCAATCCAAGTTTTTTTTTTGTCTTTCGACTTATATTGTCGTAAATATTCGCGCAAAACATCCTATTAAACGTAATTGAACATCATCTGTCAAAAGCATTTGACATTTCACAAAATTGCCACCGTCCATTGTTCTATTTAAATTACGCTTCTACAAAAATTTTCAAATTATAAATGTAAAGTTTCTACGCGGATTTGAAATAATTTCTCACCTTTTGGACATTCTCTGGATTGGCACGAATTTTTCAAGACTAAGACTGGCCAAATCGATTCAGCCGTTTTCGAGTTTTATTCGGACATTTGAAAGAGAGCTCCATTTTTATATATAAGATTATAATGTCTAGTAATTAAAATTTATTAATTATAGACCATTATCAATTGAACGAAACTGGCGTTAATGTGCAATTAAGTTATTGATTGTCCTTACCGGTGGTTCAGCCATAACAGTTTCCATTTTGCGATCGGCTTGAATCGCAAAATCAGCAAACAAAGATCTCATAACGAACTCTCCTGGCAAAAGATCAGATCCCGCTGAAGATTCAGTTTGCACAGGCGTAACTAAAGCAACGCGCTCTCGGTTCGCACCAGCGCACCACGGAAGCAGAGTACCACGACTGCTGCCGCTGCTTACCGTAGAATGTTTGCTTTCTGGAAATAAATACACATAATAAAAGTTATCTATATTAATTAAAAGTATTTCATATAAGATCATTTAATATGAATGTGATTGTATCAATAAACAAACATAGGGCAAATGTACTGTAACGTTTCGCACTTAAGAAGTTTTTTTATTATTGATGTAAATCAAATAATTGTTTTCTAGTTTTTATTGAATTATTTTTCTCCGAAAAACTTCCTGATTTAGAAAAGATATTATTGAAATAAGTTTAGCGCAGCAATATAAAATCATAAATATGTATTTTAATTTAATGAAAATACTTAAAAATACATTTCTTTCTCCTTTCTGCCATAATAAATACTCTTACTTAAAATACAGTTGTGTTATAACCATGATTAGAAGTTACAGGTCACAGCATGATCAAATTTATATAATCAATTTTCATAATATGAAATACTGATTTATCTCAGAAATTATCTTAGTATTAAGACAACAAAAATATTTTTGAAATTTTCTAACCCATTTTCGGTGCAGAAGACCAGCTTGATGAATTATTTCCAGCATCCACAGTATCACCGATACCAGTAACATCAGGTGGTCTATCACCTCCTGCAGAGGAGGAACCTGATATCTGCTGTTGGTACACTTGACTGTTGCGCTGATAAGATGAGCCATCACTTCCACGTGATGTTTGCGACCCACTGGAAGCTCGGCCATGTCCTGCTACATGGCTAGACTCATGATCCGTATCCGAAGGCGTGTCGTAGTCGTATGAATCTAAAACAAATAAAAATTAATCTAATGCTGAAAAGATTAAGATATAGATCAAGATAATTCTAGTAAAAAATCCCAATTAATAGCTTACATATGAATTAATTAATTTATACAAAATTAATCAATCACTTGTATAGTAAATTAACAGAAGCCTAAATTATTCCGCCAATTATTGTATTTGACATTTAATTTAGTTACCACTGATGGTTATTAATCTTAGATTTGAATCAATTTTAATATTAATTAAAATAACGATATAAATAAAACGTAGTAATATTTAGCCATTTTGTCAATCATTCATTCAGAAGTAGAATTGTAGGATTCAATTCCATGAAGAATAAAAAATACAGAAGATAATTAAAGTTAATGAAGAAATAAAGTTATATATTATACAAAAAATATATTGCACAAAGTAATAATGTCAAAATGAACGGTTTCACTCACCATTTTCGTTATTACTGAGATCCATTGTCAGATAAGACCACAATTTATATATTTATTAAATAAGTGCCAAAAATAAAATTACATCTACACTTCTAAACGCATTTTTTCAAAATAAGTTATCGCCCTTACTTAATTAGATCTAAGAGCATTCAATTATGAAAAAAGGTTATAATGTAATATATAACTAAAACATGAATTAACTTAATTCCTTAAGCTTAACGCATGTTTTCTAAACGCATCATTTCACAATAACACATTATTCAATCGAATTTTGCATGAATGTTATTAATCGCTTTGTATGATCGTAGCTGTCAAATTTGTTTAACTACTGTCAAAGGCCGCACAGTGACAGTCGTAATGCCAACCTAAGAAACGAAAACAACTGAAATACAAAGCCCGCTAAAATATAAATTTATGAAAAAATAACACATAAAATCTAACATTATAAAATTCATAATAAAATTTAAACAAATAAGAAGTAAATTCATTAATGTTTTATCATATAAAATTTTATATCATATAAAAAAATTATAATATTTAAAATAATAAGTAATTACAATCCTAATTTAAAATATTAAGTAATTATAATCTTCATTCACATAAATTATATTTTGTAAATACTTTTACCTACAAGCAATTTAAATTTGACTAACTATTTAAAATTTGCTATTAAATGCTTATTTATCTATGATTTAAGAAAAGAACACTATATAAATTTTGTAAACACCGCCACACTCTGTTTTCCAAAGCAGACAGGGCATTTCTATCTAGGAAATCGAAATTCAGTAATCATTTTCGATTAAATTGAATTAATTACTATTGAAATAATTAAAAATGGCTAGTATTATGTAATATATACGTAATTACTTTTGTAATAATTATTTTTATAAAGATTGGTTTTCATTTAAATTCAAAAATGTAATTGCGAGTTTCAATATTTCAAAAAAATTAAATCAATTATTTGATGAATATTTTCCTAAATATTTCAATTGTAAATTTACGTGTGCAGTTATGCATCGATTATGCTTTATTAATTTTAATTTATTCAACCAAAACAAACTATCAAAAGCAATGAAGTTTGACCCTGTTTATTGTCAAAGGTCTTTGGCTACTTTGGAATATCACGCGGTCAAAACAATGTCATTCAAATTTTGTAAAATATTATCTTGAAAAGACACAGATTAGATTTCATTTTATATATTTTATATTCACAACAATTTTTTCAAATCATCTCTCAAAATGTTGAAGGTGGGATAATATTTTTGTACTATCGAACAAACATAAAAGTTTGAATTATAACCTAGTTATAGAGCATCTAAATAATTTAATAATATTTTTAAATTGTTTTTTCATCCTTTGTGGCTTGAAATTTAATGTCATTTCTTTTCAGGGCGTTGTAGGTCTTGTTACTGGAGGTGCTTCTGGTTTGGGAAAGGCCACTGTGGAGCGAATTGTGCAACAAGGTGGCCGAGTAGTTTTATGTGATTTACCTAAATCAAGTGGATCTCAAGTAGCTAAAGATATTGGAGATAATTGTTTATATGCACCAGTTGATGTAAGTATTTCAGAAGTAGATCATTTTTAGAAAAACAATAGAGTTTATGCAGTTTTGAGATGTATATATGTATTATTGTAATTTTTCAATATCTAAGAAATCTTGGCCTAAATATTTGCACGTCCAACTAACTTACATTTTGTTATTAGGTCACATCTGAAAAAGATGTTGAGGAAGCAATAGCATTAACTAAAGAAAAATTTGGTCGCCTTGATGTTGCTGTAAACTGTGCTGGTATCGGTGTAGCATTTAAAACATATAATTTCAATAAGCAGTTGCCTCATAAATTAGAAGATTTTACAAAAGTTCTAATGGTAAGTAAGAGTCAGTATTATTTAAAAATTTGAATGTAATGAAATCAACTTCTTACAAAAAGATGAAACAATTCTCATTTAACCGGCTTTTCTAAGAATCGCTTTGCGTTTATTATATGAATTTTTCTTAGAAGAATTAGATTATTTAAAAGCAGTAACATTATCTTAATGATTTTTAAAAAATTTGTTGCTTTACAGTTCTCGAATGCTCTTACATTTTTCATCATTAATTGAATAGGTTAATACTGTTGGAACCTTCAATGTAATTCGATTGTCTGTTGGATTGATGGGAGTAAATGAACCTAATAAGGATGGTCAACGAGGAGTGATTGTAAACACAGCAAGTGTTGCTGCTTATGATGGACAGATGGGACAAGCTGCTTATTCTGCGTCCAAAGGTGCTATTGTTGGAATGACACTGCCTATTGCTAGAGATTTAGCGAGTCAAGGCATTCGAGTGGTCACTCTGGCACCAGGTATTACTGGAAATACGATTATTTAATTCTGAGAATTTTAATTTTTAACGAAAGAGAGTCTTCAAAGAATATTATAAGAAAGTAATTGCAATATTGAAGTTCTATAATTTTAAGACAACTTCTATATTGTTATAAATTTTAGACTGTTTTCCTGTTTATTTCAAATGAAGAGTACAAGAGCTACTATTTAATGAGAATTTATAAATAGCATACCTCTTCTTAGGCAATTTTTTTTTAAGGTTTATTCAACACACCACTTCTACAACAACTTCCAGAGAAAGTAAGAGCATTTTTGGCAAAAACTATTCCATTTCCTCAAAGACTTGGAGAGCCCTCTGAATTTGCTCATATGGTACAAACAATTATTGAAAATCCTCTTCTAAATGGTGAAGTGATTCGAGTTGATGGAGCTTTAAGAATGCAGCCTTAATTGAAAGACTACTTTTAAATAGTGTTCATTATGAAAATATATTTTTTAAACATAGGTCTTTTTACATTTATACAATTTAATATAAATATAGGAATTATCTATTTATACAAATAAATTAAATAAAATTGTTAAAAATATAGTATCAAAAAATAAAATATTGTTAAACATTTCATCTACTTAATCATCTTCAGTTCTTTCATGCGGAAATAATTTATTATAACATCTTGAAGCAGGATTTGCAAAATGATCATATGGATCACCTCTGTCTAAAACTGAAGAACATAAATAGCAAAAAAATGTCTGGCATCTGTTACATGTCATCTTATTGCATCCCTCCGATTTCTAAATTATTTATGTTAATTATAAATATATGTATTTTGTCATATATAAATATTAGGAAATAAATTAATGTAAGCTACCTCTATTTGAACTCCACATTTTGGACATGGTTTCGTGCTATTGTTTATAGTTTCTTCAGAAGCATGATCTTCTAATAACCTTTTAATATACTTTTCACCATACCTTTTATTTATTTCTTGTCTATATTCATCGGTTCCGTTTTGATATTTTTCAATGACAGCTAATCTATCCTCTGAAAAAAACGCATTTAATAAAAATATGTTCAAATATATATTGTATTTCACGAAAATCTTACTACACACATTTTTAGATATATCTCTACATAACACTCACCTTGTTTTAATTTGCAAGGTTCCACACCGTGATATACCCTTTTGCAAAGTACACAAAAAGAATATAAGCAATTTGGACATGAGGCAACGGCTTCAGATGGGTCGTAAGTAACAGGATATTGGCAAACTACTCTTGGGCAATATATAATATCCATCATCGTATCTAATGTTTGACTAAGCATAAGCTTTTCAAATCTAGAAAAAATTTCAATTATAAGAGAACAATTAACAATTGAATTATTAATGTTATTCTAAACTTACTTGAGAAAGTTTTCTTGCGAAATTAAATTCTTGATTTGAGCTATGCTGATTTCTTGCTTGCAATTTATTGCTGGACAAGTAATGCCAATGACATTACCATCTTTAATTTTTGTTAATAAATATTCTGACACACATAATTTACAAAAAGCATGGTCACAGCTATAATCAAAGTATAAATTTAGATTATAATAATTATTATTTCAAACCTACAGATCTCATTTTTGAATTGAAATTTAAATATTATTAATTATAATATTTCACTAAACTTTCCAAATGATTACTTATTAATTAATCAGCAAAATCAAATAGTATTCAACTTAAGTATAAACTAAAATCCAAATTTCTAATCTGAATGAAATATATTACCTGAATTTGATGCAATGTGCTCCTGAATTGGATACAAAACATATTTCACAAAATACATATGTTAAATTAAATTCTTCTAAAAGACATTTTTCATTATATTCTTTCAAATTAGTGATGAGCATGTCTATACTTCTATCGATTAAAACTCTTGAATCTTTTGAAGTTTTTTGAGAAGAAAATGATATATCTATTTTCTCGGTATTGTTTATTTTATTCTCTTTTTCATTATCAACATCTGAGTCATTTGTGGTGATCGGAGATTTTTCAGAATTTGTTTTTTTCCTTTGAGTTATATTAATTTCCTTAATTTGTAAAAATGTCATGGTTTCATGTTTCAAAAACTGCATCCATTTATACAAAACTTCTTCACCTGTTGTAATAATATATAAATAATATCTTCTACAAATAAGCTTAATTTATTTATTATCATTAGTTTTACCTGGATCCGTATTCCAAATTTCATCTAAATAATCACAAAGCTTTATCAACTGTTCATGTGTAAGCCAGTTACAACTAATAACAAATTTCGGAGACACAGATTTTGGATAATCTTTAGGCAATTGAAAATTCAGCCTTATTGGTGGTAAATAGGAAACCTAAATAGATTCATGAGCAGACTTTAAACTAACTTTAATAATAAAATAATTAATAAAATCTTTGCTTTTAATCTTTGGTGGTTGGCTTAAAGAAAGAGAATGTCCTTAATTCAATCAATTTGTAATAGAATTATAAAAATTATAATGTCAATTCGAATAGAATAATCTATAGCAAAAAAATATTATAATTTTTATTTAAATTTTCTTTGTTCAACTTAAATAAAAAATATATAGTATCTTAAATAAAAAATTCATAACCTCCAAAAAAACTCACCGTTATTGAAGATGTTTTATGTGATTTGGGATCAACAAAAAAGACTTCAATTGGCGATGAATCCACGCATATATCGGCATATCCGACCTAATAAATAAAAAAATTTAAAATACTCCATATGATATATATGGACATAAAACTTACAGGAATTTTGTCAGGAATAGAATAAGAAAACTCATTCTCCCCACATATGCTTTCTAAAGTAGATAATTCGTCACACTGTCTTTCTTGATTCTCATCCATATTAGAAATAATTATCTTTTAAACAATCTGTATAACGATATATAAAAAGTTATAAAATATAAAATACCATCATATTGTGCAATATTGAACTGTCAGCTAGCTGTCAATTCATATTGTAACTGTCAATGATATATTCTTACCGATGAATAGAGGGAAACACCATTTAATTTTTTTGTGTAACGGCCAAATATATTATTTTGATTGCTTTTTCACTGTTCATTATTTTTTTGTTGGGAAATGGGAAGTCTTTGTGTAGGTATTTCTTTTATTTGAATACTTCTTACAGACCAATATAAAATATATAAATTAACGACGCGATTCGTCATGCATCAATTTTGAACTAATTTTAAATTGCGCTAGAATCCACTTTCATTTCATATTAATTTAAATGTTCAATGTTCACTAATGTAAATTTTTTTAATTAGTAATTGATATAAATGCGTTATCTTGCCAAGTCTTAGGCATTGAGAAACAAATTTTTATATTTTGTGTCTCGTCAATATTTTTGGGGTGTATTTATCTTTTTATTTTCGGGTTTTTAATCTTGTTCTTTTTGGAATTTCTAGTTGGTCGTAGAGTTGAGCGCGTCCTGCAGCAGTCATAGATCTTGTGACGCGGGTGCTCGGAATTTTGGCATAGTCTACAATTCTTTTCAACAAAATGAAAAAAATCAAGAAAATACAATTATTCGCTTCATTATTCAGATAAGTTTTATAATTTAAAATTAAGAAATGTCAGTTACCTTTGAGGGTGTGGTTTGTGCATCAGAATTTGAGTGAAAGTTTGAGTTTGAGTTTGAGTTTGAAGTGTCTAATGTCAGTTGTTCTGAATGGATAATGTGATTCGCACATTTTCTGGATCGATTCCGAAAAAAGTTTGTGATACTTAATACTATGAATATCAAAACTGTTCCACCAAATATTGTTTTGATTAAACAATTTGGATCAGTACTACTTGAACAATATAGAAAATTATTTGAGTTCATATTAGAAAGCAAAAGTAATTATAAAAGTAGAAAAAAACAAAAGTATATTCAAATCATGACAACCAAGCAAAAATAAACCTTTAGCGGTAGTAAATATTCTGGTCACGTGACAATACTTTGGCGCTGCAGTTGCACGTCAAACGATCCCGCCATTTAAATTTTTGCGTTTCATAATTTTAAAATTATGAAACACGCGCACTTCATTTGAACTTAATTTTCCATATATCGACATTGAATTAAGAAAATACTAAATATATAGATATTAGTTTAAAATACCAGTGTGATATGTGTAAATTATATCTAATGCAAACGTTTTTTTTTGTTAAGATGTTTGTATATTTACTGAAACCAGCTTGACCTAGTGGGAATCATGTATGAAGAGCTAGCAATCGATGTGAGTTAATGTTAATAATAGTTGCTATTAAAAGAGTAATTGCGAACATCATATTTATTTAAACAAATATTTTATAATAAACATCTTTGAATATAATAAATAATTAATAAATATTTATATTAAAACATTATACCACTATGTGATGTAATCTTATAACTCGACTTATATAGTATGTGCTACCTTTTTTTCTTGATTGTTCTGAAAGTTTCCAGTTCATTTATGCTCGTTGATAATCTAAAATATTTATCAATATAATTTTAACTTGATATTATGACAGAGTTGTAATAAATTGTTTTGTCCTATTTACCTTCCAAAAGCATTAAATAGTGATACAATTTCAGTTCTTTGTAATTGAAATTTACTTCGTCCCAAAGTTACCAAATCTATTCCTAAACAAAAATAGTTATATTGTAAAGTACACATATTATTATTACAAAATAAAAATCACCATTATTACCATATTCATCAAATGAATCAAATTTTCCAGAGAATAAAATTTTTAATGCTGTTCCTAATCCTTGAACTTGAAGCTTTCCCCAAAGCTTACACTTGTCACAACCCACACAGTCCATTATACGAGAAATATTTTGAAAATGATGTTGGAATTCTTTTTTAATTTTGTTGTGTGACCATTGAACATAGTACGTTCATTAAAGGAGTAGGAAAAGACCTGTAATAAAGTAGAAATAGAAATAATATTGCTTGATATTAAAAATTATATATTAAATATGTAAGCCTAAATAAATGGCTATAGTTAGTATATTGTACCAAAAAGTCATATATAGGTACTTACTGAACCACTTTTAACAAATCGGTAATAGCTGCTTTTACATCTTTATCCTCTGATTCATTGCCAGTAAAATACTCTTCTCTTAATAAATAAGGTGCAGCTTTTGATAAAGCTCTTAATTCTACTAAGTATATAAAATATAAATTTCTTAACCAATGAGGCCCTTCACCATTGGTATAATCTGGATGAAACGATGCCTAAATTCTTCTATATTAGGGCCCCAAAGTCCAGTTGTAGGGCCAACAAACCCTGGTTGTTCCTTATCTAAATAAATATATACAAATAATTATATTATAGAGATATAATAAATATTTTTACACTTTACCTGATAATAAGTAATTAGCACATAATGAATATTTATACTAGTGTGGCAACCCTGACAGTACTCTATAAAATGCTCTTTTC
>NW_020539428.1:0-31999 GCF_003426905.1 Ctenocephalides felis
CAATAACCTACTACACGTATCGTCTGGCGAACCAACCCACTGGCCAGTGATACATACAAAACACCTGACCTCCTCGACTTCTGCATTACAAAAGGCATCCAACCTCACCACATTTCAGCTAAATCAAGTCTTGATCTTTCTTCGGATCACTCACCAGTCATCATCTCATATAACTCTCTGTCTCCTGTCCAATTAAAAAACAGTTACTTAACAAATAACAGCACAAACGGCTTAGCTTTCAGAATTACATTGCTGATTGCTTACATGCAACGTTCATCTGAAAACCACGATGATATAGAAGCAGCAGTGTACAACTTCAACAAAATAATTACAGAAGCAGCAAACTTTTCCACTCAAAAATCCCAGACTTTTACTACGCCTGTTTGTCCTATTTACATCAAGAAACTTATAGCCCAGAATAGAAAACTTCGCAGAATATGGCAATGTACAAGATCTCTAGCCGATAAACATAATCTAAACAAAGCCTCTAGAGAAATCAAACATCTACTGTCTGACTGGCACAATCAAAGAATGGAAAATTTTCTAATAAACCTTTCTACTACCGACAAATCTTTGGAGGGCTACCAATAAATTTAAGCGTCCCACACAAAGCAATCCGCCTATTATTAATAAAAATGGACTAGGGGCTTGCACCGCACAAGATAAAGCCAATCTCTTGCCGATCACTTCGAGAACGTGTTCAAACCTCATTCACCGACTTGTGACCCTTTTCTGGAGCGCCCAATACATAATTTATTAGCCGAAGAAACTAGCAAGAGCCAGCGAACCACCACTCAAATTCAGTCATCTCCGAAGTCATAGGCACAATCGTTCATCAAAATCCGGCAAATCTCCTGGAATCGACAATATTGGTATTAAACCTTTACAAGAACTTCCTCCTATTGCTTATAGATACATAACTATACTTTTTAATGGAATTCTAAGAACTCTCCACTTTCCTAACTGCTGGAAGACAGCAAAAATAATCCTTATACCAAAACCAGGCAAGGCCAACTCTACCTGAGTCATACAGGCCTATCAGCTTTCTCCCATCACTCTCCAAAATATTTGAAAAACTAATCCACATCAAAATTAAAAACCTAATGGTGTCTTCCTCTATCCTTCCCACCCATCAATTCGGCTTCTTAAGTGGGCACTCCACTATTGAGCAAATACATAGAGTGGTTAACTACAAAACATACATGCCTACCAGTGACTCTTTTCCATAATTTGCTACCCAACAAGGATAATGTTAAATACCTGGGACTTCACCTGGATCGAAAACTCACGTGGAAAAAACACACATCTGCCAAAAGCGTAAACAACTCGAAGAAAACATTAGAGTATCGGCAGCCGAAGAGTAAAGATCGTCTACAGGTACAAATTTAAATATTGTGAATAATAGTTTGTTTACCAGTTATGGATACCGAGCCGCCGGATCCCGGCGGCAGACCCTTATCGCCGATATCTGATATAGATATCGACATTGATAATGTGAGTAAGTCACAGTGCGTAAATAATACTTATTATAAAATGGAAGGAGACAAAATACATTGGGTTAATGACACTACCCATATTAGTGATATTAATTCGGTAAATATTAGTAAAATAAATGAAGAAAATATTAATTATAATGAAAATAAGGAAACAAATAGTGATAATTTAACAAGTGTCGGTGCGGAAAGTGTAAATAAAAAATTAAAAACAGATATATCAGTCGCAAATTCAGAACAAAATAGTGTAATATCAAACGAAAACAATGGAATCAACACAAGTTGGTATAATATGTGGTTAAAAGATAAATAGTAGGCGAAAATATTAAAGAAATTAAATACTATTTAGAAACAGACGAAGGTCCATTCATTATTCATGCTGAAAGCAAAGATAAAAATATCGGTAGACTACACCCGATGGCCGTGGGAAGAATATTTCACAGAAATTTAATAAATATTAGTAAAGATATAGAAAATATTAGCGCTATTGGCAAAAACAAGATAAAAATAACATTTAATAATTATAAGAGTGCAAACAGAGTCATCAGAGAAAATCTGCTGGATATTTTTAATATTAAGGCATTCATTCCCAGATATAAACTAGTAAGAACCGGAATCATTTTCGATATAGATCCAGATCTAGAAGAAGAGGAAATAATTTAATTGTATTAGGTGCGATAGCGAAGTTATAAGTATTAAATGCTTAAAAAGTAAAAATAATGAATCAATTAAAGCTAATTCGCAGAGAGTAAAAATTTTATTTAGAGGCAATATGTTACCAGAAAGAGTGTTTATCCATTCAGTAAGTTGTCGGGTTATGCCATATATACAAAGATTAATACAGTGCCACAAATGTTGGAGATTTGGACATATAAAAATACAATGCAGAAGCAAAGAAAGGTGTAAAAAATGTGCAGATGAAGATAACATAAATGCATGCAGAAATGACGAGGAAACTTGCTGCCTATGTTATGAAAGCCATCAAGCAGATAGCAAAACATGCGAGGTATATCTGAAGAATAAAAAAATAAAAGAAATCATGGCAATGCAGAATTCATCTTACGAAGAAACTAAAAAAATTATTCAGAACAACAGATTCAGAAGCAAAAGCAGTTAGCACCTATAATCAATATAAATCCTATCAAAATAACTTTCCAGGTCTTAATAGTAATATGAGAAGCAATACAGATAAACCAAATGCTAATAAATATGAAATATTAGCAAATTTAATAGAAAAAGAACAGGTTTATGACACAGAAAACTTAATGAGAATGAATAAACCAACATATATCTTAAGCAGAAATGATAGAAGAAATTATTATAAAGCAAATTATGAGTATCGAAGAGGTGAATATAAGGAAGATGGAACTGACGTGATTAATTCTCACAAAAGGACACAAAGCAATGAGGATGAAGAAATTTCAGCAGCGCGAAGGACTCAATTGAGGAGCGACATTAAAAACATAATTAAAAAACTAGAAGACAAAAGTATGGTATAGATATAAGCAAGGAAATTAATATGTCGAACATAAAAACAAGATTAGAAATGATAATCGAAAGTTTGGGTAAAGTAAGTTCTCAAGTAGAAAACGCAATAGGAGTTGGTTCTAAAGAAAATGAGAAAACAGATATTAGTGACAATAATTATAGTTGATTAAAAAAACAAATAAATAAATAAATAATAAAAATAAAAATATAAATGAATCAATTAAAAATTTTACAACTGAATTGCAGATCACTAGTATCAAATAGGGAAAGTATTCAACACTTTATGTTCCAAAACCAAATCCACATAGCGGCACTACAAGAAACGTGGCTAAAACCAGGTAGGAATTCTAATTTCTCTGGGTATAAAATATTTCGTGATGACAGAGATGATGGTTACGGCGGGGTAGCTATTTTAGTAAAAAATGAAATTGCTTGCGAAGAAGTCATTTTTTCTAATGATAACGATAATATTCAACTCTGTGCAGTTTTGATAAAAACCCATACGCCATTTTATATAATGTCCGTATATTACTCTCCTAATACAAGTATAGATATGACGGGTTTTAAAAATCTAATAGAACAATGTCAAAGAGCAAGAATTTTGATTTCGGGTGATTTCAATAGCCACCACTTTGCGTGGGGCAGCAATTATACAGACAAAAGGGGTGCTACAATATATGAGTTAATAGAAGATTATTCTTTTTGTATTCTAAATGATGGAAGAACAACAACAATTCAATCAAAATACAAAAGAAGCTCACCAATAGACTTATCATTTTGTTCCAACAATTTAATTAGTTTATTGGATTGGAATATAGTTAATGAGAGTATTGGATCAGACCATCTCCCAATAATTATAACGGCGAATATGTATAAAAAACAATGATATACATTAATATAAATAAACGATGGAATATTAAGAAAGCAAATTGGACAAAATTTGAAGAAAATATTGATAAAATGACAACAACCTTTAATCACACAGAAAGCATCCAGGAAAAATATAAATCTATTACAAACATAATAGAAAAAGCAGCAATAAGTAGTATAAAACAAAATAAACAGAATTACATTAGGACTTTTAGACGTTCTCCGTGGTGGGATGAAGAGTGCATGGAAATCATATCCAAAAGAAAAATAGCATATAAAAAAATGTTAAATAATTTCAACTATAACAACTATATTAATTATCAAAAAATTAATGCAGAGATAAAAATAATGCTTCGCAATAAAAAGAAAAGAAAATGGATAGACTTTACTAACTCCTTGAATAATACCATGCCTATTACACAACTATGGAAAAAAATCAATATATTCTCAAACAGTTAATCTAAAGTAAATTCTTATAATCAAATATCGCAGGATTTTGGATATAATATTTTAAAGAACTATACGCCAGATTATGTTAGAAATTGCATCCGTCACTACAAGAATGATAGACTTCGAAATCGAAATATTAATGCGGAAGCAATAAATTGTCCAATAAATACTGAAGAACTTGATGATGTTTTGAGAAATAAAAAAGATTCTGCGCCAGGAATGGATAACATCCATTACTCTATGATTTCTAAATCCCCTAGGGAATTTAAAAAAATCATTGTAAATCTGTTTAACGAGATAATTAAAAATAATATGATTCCCGAAGATTGGAGAAATGTTTGTTTATTACCACTATGTAAGCCCAATAAATCTCCATTCGACGTCAATTCATATAGGCCGATAGCATTAACGTCATGCGTGGCAAAATCTTTTGAGAAAATACTCAAAACAAGACTGGAATGGTTTATCGAAAACCAAAATCTATTAAGTCCATTACAAATTGGATTTAGAATAGGTAAAAGCACTATGGATATTATAAGCATTATCTCAAACGATATTCATATCTCAAATTCCAATAATAACTTGCAGTAGATATCGAAAAAGCATACGATAACGTAAACCAGGAAATTTTACAAAATAAAATGCGAAAGTTTAAGATTCCAAAACTTATAATGAATTGCGTTATGAATCTTATTTCACAAAAAAGAATTTATATCAAAACTAAGGATGGAATTACAGGGCCAAGAACAACAAATACGGGCATTCTCCAAGGGTCAATACTTAGCCCACTACTATTCAACATTTATACCTCCGATTTGATCAAAATAATAAAATCAAACGATATCAAAATCTTACAGTATGCGGATGATCTGTTTATATATGTCGCAAAACCATCAATTGAGATATGCATAAAAAAGGCTAGTGAAGCAATAAAGAAACTACAAAATTGGCTTAATAAAAACAATCTAAGTATATCCTCAAGTAAAAGTTCAGTAACAATATTCACCAGACACAACAAGTCATACCAGCAAGACCAAATTAGGTTGGGCAGTTTAGACTTTCCCATTAAAAAATGCGTAAAAATACTCGGTGTTTATTTGGATAACAAAATGAGTTTTAAAAATCATATTCAAGAATTATGCAAAAAGGGTGAAAAAGGATTAAACATTTTAAGAAAACTAGCTAATACTAGTTGGGGAGCTTACCCAGAATCGTGCTTGATGATATATAAGTGTTTAATAAGATCTCAAATGGACTATGGATGTTTTATTTACGGCACAATAAACTCTTCTGAAATGCAAAAATTAAATAGATTGCAATATTCAGCACTCAGATTGAGCCTAGGAGCTCTAAAATCAACTCCTACAAATAGCTTACTTGCGGAAGCAGGTGAAATAGCTTTTCATCTGAGAATCCAAATGTTATCAAATAAATATCTTACGAAAAAATTTAATTCGGCATGCGAAGAAATTCCAAATCAATTACAAGTATTATCAAATCACCATATTACCAACAAATTTTGGTTCAAGAAAAATACTCCACCATTATTATCAAGTTTTTTTTTTCAAAAAATTTGATGAATATATAACTATAAATAAGATCATACCACTTTTTGAATTTCCTTGGATAATTCAGTTTGAGAAACCCGATACAATATTTACATCGTTTCCAATTGAACCGAATATATTAAACATTGGCGTCAGAAACAGGGAATTGGAGACTTACATAAATGAAAAATAGCCTGATCACATACAAATCTATACAGATGGGTCACGGGGACAAGGAAAAACAGGTTGTGCTATTTACATCCCCAATTTTAATTATAAAAGAAAAGTGAGGTTGCCGGACATTGCATCAATTTTCACTGCAGAAGTGTTAGCAATTTATTTAGCATTAGAGTATATCAAGCAAAATAACATCAATAAAGTGATTATTCTTTCGGACAGCAAAGCAGCTTTAAAATCTATCAACAAGCCAAATATTAAATCAAATAAACTTATCTTAAAAACTACAGAAATTATAATACAACTAACTAGAGATAAATTTTCAATTAAATTATTATGGGTAAAAGGTCACTCCAACATATTTGGTAACGACATAGCCGACAATCTTGCGAAAGAGGCATGGGATCTAGACGTGGACCCTTATAAAGTTCCATGTACTGATCTATTTTATTGGATAAAATCACAAACTATTAAAACTTGGCAAGAGGAGTTTATAACCTTATCTAAAAGGAAGGAAAGGCTATATGCTGCAATTAATCCATCTCCAAAATTTAATACATGGTTTAATAAAAGATTAGACATCGATAGAAAATTGATTTCAATATTCTGTAGAATGCGATTCAATCACACATTGTGCAAGGATCAGTTATACCGGTTTCGGATAGTAGATAACAACAAATGCATATGTGGAGCTGCAGAAACAATAGATCACTTATTTTGGCAATGCCATCTTCATAATGAACATCGTAATAAACTATACAAATTTCTGAGTGAAAAGGGAATATCATTTCCAATAAATACATTCATATTAGTCGCCTCAAATAATATACAAATTTATAAAATCGTTATGGACTTTATTCGTAAATGCAAAATAAAAATTTAAGTTTCACTTTATTGATATCTGTGTGTATATGTAAGTATGTGTATGTGTATATATAAATATGTATGTGCATGTGTGTATGTGTATATGGGTGCATTCGACTTGGACGCTTACGCGCTGTGAGCGCGCCATGAGCGCGCTTTCATCGTTCGACTTGGCGCTGTGAGTGTCACATAAGCACGCTCGTAGCATCATCGTAGCATGTTCGTAGCACATATTTTGCGCTCAAACGTGCTCACGCCACGGAGGTGAGGCACGTGAAAGTGTCATGGCCGTTTATCAAAACGAATGCATGGAATGCATAATCTAATCCTAATTTCATTTATTCATAGTTCAATTCTCAGTTCAATAAGTACGCAAAAATGGCGAGCTGTGCATTACAATCATTTTCTGTTGATTTATTTGATTCAGAAACAAATAAAAATTTCTAATAAATTATTTATTATTTGACAGACAGTTGCCGCCATTTTGATGCTTATTGACGCTCACAGTTTCCAAAACGAACGGAATTTAGTTATCGATTCTGAGCGCTTATCGGCCAAGTCGAACGCTAAAAATTCGTGCTTATAAGCGTGAGCGCTCACAGCGCGTAAGCGTCCAAGTCGAATGCACCCTATATGTATCGATATGTATATAGTTAAGTTTAGATATGTATATAGTTATAATTAATATTATAAATGTCTGTAATGTGCTAGATAACCATAAGGTTGAAGCCAAATAAATAAATAAATAAAAAAAAACTCGAAGAAAAGCGAAGCAAAGAATATAGTTGATATATTGGTTGATGGGTCGTAAATCTAAAAGTGTTGATGTCAAATAAAGTTTTGATATACAAATCAATACTCAAACCCATTTGGACCTATGGGATTCAGCTCTCAGTGGCACAGCCAGCCACTCAAATGTAGAGATCTTACAGCGGTTCCAAAATAAAATGCTTAGGCAAATTGCCAACGCACCTAAATACACCCCCAACTGGCTACTCCATGATGAACTGGGTGTCTCTTTCATTAGAGACGAGATTCCTAGACTTTGTCTAAAGTATTGTAATAGGCTCACCTTTCACCCAAATAACCTTGCAAGAAAGCTGCTAGAACCAATCCAATTCAGAAGACTGAAAAAGAACTACCCCAACGACTTGTTTTAGGTTTAATAATAAGTACTAATTTTTATTTTTCTTTTTACTTTGTATTATCTATATATCATACTGCAAAGAACTGCATCACTGGATGCAGATCTTAGCTTTTTCTTTCTTTGTTAAATTCTAAGTCATGCAATTGATTTTATATCTCCTGTAGATAGATGATCAAATAAAATTATTAAAATATATATATATATATATATATATATATATTATATATATATCTTTTTTCTTTTAACCGGAAATGAAATTTGTAGTTATCAGGTTGGCAACAAAGTAAGTAAGTACGCATTTTTATTAGAATTTGCAGTTATAGTTGGCAACTAAGTAAGTGCGCATTTTGTTATAAAATCGAAGACAATTTTTGTGTGGAATTAAAAAAACTTTGTTTTGTATACCATTTTGATCGATGACCTTTTGTTATCTTCCAAGAAGCATCATTGTCCCAAGTTTATAAAACTTCTAGTTTTTATTATCAAAAACTGACTTAAGCACAATTTGACACCATATTTTTTTAAATTCTTGCAAATTTAAAAGAGTTTTAATCTGATGGTTTGTGATCAGGAATATTTGTTGGATATGGAATTTTTTTTAAACCAAACCCCAATAATTTTTAAACAAAGTCAAATTGTTTCTATTAGCCGAATCGATTATTTCTTTAATTGGGTTGTTCGAAACTTTAACTGGACAATCAGAGCAGCATTGAGTGAAAAATCACCAGAATGACATTTTCCTAACCAATTTCTTTTGTGGTTTTATGACACCATAAACAGCACCTAACATTTGGGAGAATCGTTTTTCTCTTTGTAGAAATAAAAATGCATACTATGATTAAAATGTTTGTTTTGATATTCCATCTGTCAACGAAACAACGAAAACTACATGACCCATCAAAAAAAAAGTATTTTGTACTAATTGAATTGAGTTTCTTACTATACAATATGTGTATACACAAACACAAATGTGTATTACATCTACTCAACAAACCTAAATAATCATTTGAAGCAATCGAACATAAGAGTAAAAGCCGCACTTAGTGCCAATAAACCTTGTACTATTTGAGGATACAATCAAAATTAGTTTGTTTTGAATTAATTCCATGTGTAGTATCTTTAGTTACTGACAGTGAGTAAAAAACTCGATTCGAATCGAACTTCGAAAAATTTACGATTTTTCGCTTTTAAAGCCTTGTATCAAACTCTGTTCGCGTTAAACTTCGCAATTAACTTTAGTAGTATATATCACTTTTCTTGTGTATATTTCAAGTCATATCTTGTCACTGACCTTAAAGCACCTGTGCCAAGCAGTCAGAAACTTGATTCAACTAATTGTTTGGTAATTTTCGTAAATTTGAAAATAGAAGTTTAAATCAGTGAAGTGCCATTTGAACCCTGAGAATTATTGCATTTCGCAACTTCTCTTCAAAATTCTCTTTCATAATGTTTAGTTTTATATAAGCAATTTATCGCATATCTCGTTGTCAGATTATGATGGATAGTTGTAATTTTATTATAAAGTAATGAGGAAAAACAAATTCAAGCTGATCTTTTTAAAAAGTCAGGTCGATCCGGGATAAAAAACATAACTCCGGCGCCAGTGAAGTACCGTCCCGGCCAAACCGGGATACCTTAGGTAATTCTAAAAAGCATTTTTATGTAAATGTTTTACCGATACTATTCTGCATTACATTCAAATCACCAAAATTTTCAAATTGCCTCCCCTGAATTTATAAATTGCCCCCCGGTGGGGCGTGCGCTCCATGTTGGGAAACACTGAACTATATAGTGATTGTAATTTTGTATTTGAAAATGTTTAAAACAATTGTTATTAACCATTGATCAATTTTTATTGATTACTGATTTTTTTCCTCGGATATTTAATTCTGGTACGGGAAGTTCCAACAATTTGCCTTAAGGCACGATGCCATACACCACTAGTTATGAACCCTTTTTGGCAATAGATATCATAGTGTTATAAAATATACTAAAATGTCACGGCCATACGGCAAATAGTTTAATGCTAAAAATTCATCAGTTTGAGAAAATATTACAGTAAAATTTGTGTCAAAAGTTGCTTTTGTGATGGGACGAGTCAAACATTACCAATTCTTTAAAATTTAAAATAGAGCGGGCGCTGCAAGGAGTCGAGTGTACATAATATGAGGGCAAACTCTCTGCAGATTCTTTTACCTGAGATGCCAAACAAAAAGAAAACCCATGTTACCAGCATTTTTCCTGGTAGGATTTTCCTGTACCTGCCTTTCTTTGTTACGCACACCTAATTTTCGGCGCCTAATGTTTTTTTATTCATATTCACAATATATAATATAATATTATATATTTATATTCATTTGTAAATAATTTTTCATTGAAACAAAAGTGAAGAACGGATGATTTGGTCGCAAAATTAAAACCATCATATTTGTTAGAAAATATTCAGAAAAAAAAATTTTGGAATAATTAAAAAGAAAAAAATCGCGAAAAAATAAAAATATAATACAGGCTTTACCCCGAGTGAAATTTAAATAGGGCACGCATCAGGGCTGGCTCAAAATTAAGTAAGGTCTAAGTACGGCGAACTGTTCCGGCCCCTACCCGGTAACCGTAAATGGTCCCTATAAGAATACGGAGCTTGGCCCTTATTTCAAAATTACCATAAGGCCCTGAAAATGATAATTGACATTGCCCAATAGAAAAATACATATATTAAATTTTTGTAATAATTCTATTGTTGACAATAATAGTAATATTGTATCTGTCAGTTATTATAGAATAAAATGTGCAGATATATACACAAAAATAAGAAAAACATGAAAAGACATAAAATTATATAAGATTTTTATTATTCATCTTTGTGTCGATATTTTCCTTGTCCCAATCACGTAAATAATAAATTATTATTTTTAAGAACTGGATTGCACTTAAGTTCTAATCGGAGTTAATCTTGTATTATTTCCAAATTCCGTATATATTTCATCTGTAATAAAATGTATAACCATAAATAAATAAAATAATAGTTAATTTAACCCTTTCGACTCGGATGCCGCCGCTCCGGCGGCATACTCATTTTACCGTTGTGCTCGGATGCCGCCGCTCCGGCGGCATAATATGTTTTACCGTTCCGCTCGGATGCCGACACTCCGGCGGCAAATCGTGTCGTCGCAAACTAAACTTACAACGTTTAATTTGTTTTAATTTTTTTTTTAAATTAATTTACTACTACATTTATTTGTTGATTGATTTATTAATTTTATAAATAAATATATAACAAAATTAATTTATTTGCTCATGATCCCCATAATTCTAATAAAGATCTGTGCAGAAATGATTTTTTAAACAATATAGCATGGTTTTGAGTGCATTTTTTTTAATTTTCAATTTTTTTTATTTTATTATCACAATAACTATATTTAAAAGCAATATAACCACATTTTGAAAAAATCCGATACAAAAAAAAATCCGAGTTGAGAGATAAGTATAGCGCTATAATATTCCGAGCGCAGCGTACCGACTAGCAGTCCGACTCCCGAGTGGAAAGTGTTAATATTCCATATCTACCTCATAATATTTTTTATGTATGTATATATATATATATATATATATATATATATATATATATATGATTTAGTAGTTAATTTTGATGTTAAAATATATGAGTGAGTTCTTGAGGGCGATACATCAAACAAAGAAAAGGCAAAGATTTATAAAATAATCTTTAATTCCAAACGTTTCGACATTCAATTTAATGTCATTATCAGTGGATCTAAAAACAGTATGAAAATTAGTATATCTAGGTAATTATAATATATGTGGATTGGTATAGTAATTATAAAATGAGAGAAAAATTAACAAACAGCAAATATATATATATATATATATATATATATATATATATATTAGAGATGGGTAACTCACTCCGGAGTTATCACTCAGATACAACTCCTACCTCGGAGTGAATCCGAGTGGAGTTGTCTCGCCGGATTTGTCATATCCGACTTCCCTAAACTGGTTGTTTTTTCAATGATTGTTGTGATTGAATTTTGAAGGACTAATTGTAAAATACTATAATTTGTAACTAGTAATATTTATTTTATGTTAATAACAAGTTATAAGTGTATTTACAATAATTTTAATATGTTTTTTGATAACGTATTGATTGATTTTATTTATTATGTGATTTTCGACTGATGATTTTTTGTTTATATATCAATATAACCGCATGCTTTAATTGGCGCGAACACTAGTACTAAGGAAGCTGTCGCTTTCTCGTCTTCTAAACAGGCAGTTTTATGACCTTTTAGGTATACGTTTTTTCCCAGAAAATACAAAAATATTACTTCAAAGATACAGAACAATGAAATTGTGTTCAATTGTGAATAACTCCAATGTATAATTTATTGAATAGAAAGGGGTCATATTTCTAACTACGACAATCTTTGGCCGTGAATTTGGACACATTTAGTCTGTTTTTTCCATAGCCTGAAATAACAATACTTTTTAGAGTGTAAAATATATCAGTGACGTCAATGTATTTAAGCAGCAAAAAATATTTATATTATATTATTACTTTTACACAATTATATAATTGTATAAAAGTAATAATATGCTAATCGAACTACCTGATATAATATTAATTCTCGAATGGAAATAGCAGAAGAAAAAATTATAAAGCAGAAGTAATATTATTTGATGAAAATATTTTATGATAAATGTTTTGCTTTTATTACAAAGTTTACTACATTATTTTTATATAAAATTATTCCAAAAAATCAATTATTTTCTCATCAAAAGAAAGTTTTGCGTTTTTACTTTGGTCAACACTGTTAAAATTACGAGTCGTTGAGTCGATCATGTGGTCGACCGAAAAGTTTTACAACTCGTCATTTATTTGTGAATTTTTTAGAAAAATTATTTTATTATTATTCTTTTAATTTTATTTTATTCATAAATTTTCATTTAAAAAAATTAAATGGGATTTGGCAAATCCTTAGATGCATAAACAACGCACTCGACGCATTTGTGTCGAGTATTTTGGTTTCAAAGTTGTCGTAGTCGTGGAGTTGTTAAGCGGATATAACTCCTCCCTGAAGCGGAGTTAAATCCGAGTCGATCCGGCTTCGGATATGATAAGCCCATCTCTAATATATATATATATATATATATATATATATATATATATATATATATATATATATATATATGAGTAAGTTCTTCAAGGGCATACATCAAATAAAAGGCAAAGATTTAGAAGTTAATCTTTAATTTTTCACCCACTAGTTTGGAACGCACATCAAATATTGTTTATAAATTAAAATGCAATGATTGTGATTCCATTTACATAGGTGAAACTGGACAAAATTTAATAAAACGACTAAAACAACATGATAATAACTCTAAAAACCCACGACAAAATCAAACCATGATAACAGAACATATAAAAAATTTTAAACATTCTTTTGACTTTTATAACGCTAGTATACTTTATCACGAACGGAACATTATTCAGAGAAGATTTGCTGAATCTTGTCTAATCAGCATTTCCAAATTTTGTGTTAATAAACGCCATGATGCCTCCTTACTCTGTGAAAATTATCAGGTGATACTTAATAATATTTCCAAATTTGTTTCCTCTTAACCTACGTAATTCCGAACCTGTAAACCTACCCTTACGCGGTCCGATCCCGAACTTTGATTCTTAGCCTCTCACCCATACTTCGAAACACTGATTGTAAAAAACCCGCCAACTATTCCTTCAAACGGTCTCTTCAAATAATTTTTAAACACATGTTACTACAGCCTCGGGCTCTGTCATATAAACTACGTTCTCTGTGCAAAATATATTATATATTTCACAAATATTTTGCTATGCTCTGTTCAACAAAATAATATAAAAAAACAAGTTAATGTATATATGATAGTGCAAAATTATGTTCCTTGCGCTAGCTACTGATGTAAGACCATATTTATGTAGGTTACCTTCATTGTCTATATATGTGTATGTGTCTGTATTGCATATGTATGTATATGTATATATATATATATATATATATATATATGTGTGTATGTATGTATATATGTATATGTGTATGTATATGTATGTATATATGTGTATATATGTCCGTATGTATATGTTTATATACATATACGTATTATTCGTATGTATATATGCATATGTGTACGTGTTTGTACATGTATATCATATATACATGTTTGTTTGTGTGTATATTTATGTATATATATTACGCTTTTGTATGTTTGTATATATTTCTTTTTACTTTTCATTTCTCTTGTTTATCTATCTGTTAAGTATAATTGTTATTGTTATAATTATATGACTTATATCTATAGTTCTTATTCCAATTTCTGTCATTTTTTCCTAGTTTATATTAAATTTTCAATATTCATTCTGTAGATCCACTGATGATGACATAAAATACTATGTCGAAACGTTTGGAAAAATTAAAGATTAACTTCTAAATCTTTGCCTTTTATTTGATGTATGCCCTTGAAGAACTTACTCATATTTCTCAACATCAAAACTAACTTCTTTAACATATATATATATATATATATATATATATCTTATATATAAAATTCTTCTGTAACAATGTAAGTTTCATATTTCCTCCTAAACTATAATTCGGATTTTCATGAATCTTCCTGAAGTTTGTTCGGGAAATTTTTTAGAATGTTTTGATTCATAGATTGTTAGTTAGATTGTAGAAATAAATGGAAAAAATTACAAAAAACCGCTTATCATTGTTTGACCTTTAAAATATTTTGGGCATTGCAATTGTCATCTGTCAAAAATTTCGCTTCACTCATGACATTATATTAGAACATGTATTTAAATTCATGATTATGAATAAAAATTATGAATATTATTGCCGAAAAGCAGCTGAGATGTGACAGAAATTAAATAAAGTATCTTTTTTCGAGATACAATTATATATTTCAGTTTAACAGATGTTGAAATACAAATGTATTTAAAAATTTTCTTTGAAGGTTATGATTTATGTTTAATTAAAAGCAGATCAAAAATTGCAAAGGATATTATTACGGAAATTCAACTAAAGTATGTCTATATGTAAAAAATTTACACGTTAACCAAATGTAGAGATATATCAAAAACAGATAGCAAGTTTTGCAACAGAAATACATTAATGTTTCTAATATGCAGCTAAATTTGACTATATATGTGACAACAAACATAATATCAATCATTTAACATATTGGAAGCAATTAATTAGTACCCAAAAGCTTGCATAATAAACTGTATAGTATCTAATATAGTAAAAAATACAATATTGTGGAACATACATACATATTTGATTTTTTAATACAGTAATATTGTATTCTTTTCAATACATAATATTATTATGACAAAACATATTTTACTATTTAATTAAATTTAGTACAATCGCACAAGCATACATGTCAACAATAATCAATTTAAACATAATCAAAAGGTCTTGATACAAAAGCATCATTTTGTTTCAAACCTGGTGTCTTTCTTTCCAATGTGTAGAACTCAATCTGATAATACCTCCTACAAACCATGTCTTTTCTGCATAGACTCCTATTTAATGTCTCGAAGCACTATTTCAAATGATTGGTATGACAATGCTATTCAATTACTGTATGCTTAACAATTCACTCACTTTTTATCGTCTCACACAATGAATGTATATAAGCAATCTCAGCCCACTACGCTCAAACATTTATTAAATAAGGAATAAAATCAACCATATTCGACGTCTCAATAATATCTTTTTCTGTTTATACATACTGAAATGTGTCATCGAGTCTCTTTTTCTTCAAGCACTATTACAAATGATTGGTATGACAATGCTATTCAATTACTGTATGCTTAACAATTCACTCACTTTTTATCCTCTCACACAATGAATGTATATAAGCAATCTCAGCCCACTACGCTCAAACATTTATTAAATAAGGAATAAAATCAACCATATTCGACGTCTCAATAATATCCTTTTCTGTTTAGACATACTGAAATGTATCATCGAGTCCCAAATTATACAACTATGCAGCATGTTATTATAAAGTGACAAATCAGATTATCATCTCTTTCTTCTAGATAATGCAGCTGCCTGAATTTTTTGTTATGGTATATCAAATGTATGCTCAATTTTAATGTTTTCCATTACAATTTTTATGGATTTGTGTAAATATACCCAAATTGAATATTTTTTATGATATCATTAAGTTGTTCTTAGCGAGTAGACAGTTTCCCATAGTTGGGTAAAATGCCACATCTGGCAACATGTACAGAAGCAGGAAATCCAATACATACATTGATAATTTTTTTATCATGACGAACTGCTTGAATCTGATACTAAACAAGATTTATAAAATACATGAAAATATAAAAACACATATAGAACTAGATATAGAACATTACTGCATTTTAATAGAATAATATCCTCTTTGATTCATATATGATTTTTAATATCTTGCTGATTTAACTATTCGAATGTAGCAGCCATCGGGTAAACCAATCATATTTGTAAAGTCATTTTGGCAATGCCTAATTTCTCATTATTGTCTGGCCATTTTATGAATTTTAGAGACATATTTCACAGAAAAAATTCTTGGCACTATTACATGCAGAGTACTATAACTTATATCAAAGCGATCACTAAAATCTCTATAGCTGTCAGTTTGATGTCCCACAAACCTATGAAAATATTAGTACCTAAAATTATAATTAATGGTGATTTGTTTTGACAATTAATGGTGATTTGTTTTGGTTAAGCAATAAAATTCATTTATTTTCCTGATGCAGATAGGCTCATATTTTACTAAACTGTTGCGTCATATTTATTTCTATTTTAATATTCACCGTGTTCGTATGTTTGTGATATCTTGCACTTAGCTAGAGATGTTCTGCCAATTCTAAAGTCTTCCAGAAATTGTATCTATTCATACAATGGCTCCATTTTTTCTGTCAAAATCACATTATAGTTTTACATAAATTGATTATAAATAAAATTGTGCTTGACGAATTAAGTACTTATTATTAAAACTTTGTTATTAATAAATGATGGTATTTTACATACCAAGACATTCTTTTTTTTCAACTTTAACAAACTGTAACAAATGTAACTGATGGTAATCGTTCTTAAAAAAAATCATGAAACAATTCTTTGCCACTCATTATGTTTTATTTATTATACTCAATGTTTAATTGAATATTATAGAAAGTTAGTCATTAAATATTGACTGCTTTGACTCAAGATCAACAACTTAAACTAACCATACGAATCTTATTAACTGGACTATGCAGTCGAGCATAGGTAAAGAAAATCACAATCAGTTTGAGAATTGAGAGGAAGCCTATGATATATTCATATACTCTTTTATCTATGGATATATTCATTTAGAGATATGACAGTTGAAGAAATATCAATTTACTTATAATTCGAATTTAAATGTTGATAACACTTACATATCACGATATTTATACAAACATTAACCTATAAATCTGAAAAAAAAGAATAAGATAAATATAATGAATATGAAATATAATGAATTAAATGTATTATAATGAATGTTGATGTCAACGCGTTCAGCGTTCTTTGGTAAAAATCATGTCCATATTGTGCTCTATTTTGTGTTAATATTTCTAAGAAAAAAATATATAGCCATGTACAACTAGATTTTTTTTAAAACTAAATATTATAAAATTATCAAAGCGAGTTAGTTCGATAGATGTCTCTGCGCCCGCTAAGAGTGTCTTATCCCTGTTAACTTGATAGGATGTGGCTAAGTACGGAAAAGTAGAGTCCAGGAGAGTCTATGCTATCTTGATTAATTGGCGATAAATATAATTTGTTTTTGGTGTGTAATGTGAAAATAATAGTTTAAGAAAGTGGCTTAATAAGAATCAGTTATAATACAGTATTAGTGGAAGATATTGGTATTCTTCAGTTATAGTTTTAGTACAATTTGAGAGTGAGATTAAGTGATTCACATTATCCAGCGGGTTATAATATTTAGGATTTTCTTTTATCGTGCCACGATGCCACGAATTCGCAGAGGGGCAAGTAATTTTGGAAGACGTACTCGGCAAGCTCGAGCGATCTATGAACGAAGATTGAATAGGACCCATGAACAACATATGATGGACAATATGAATTTGAGAGAGCAAGTAGCAAATACACGTGCCAATGAAAGTTTAGAGAGACGTACTCAACGACTGACAGATATGGCATTAAGAAATCGAGAGGTGCAAGGAAGTGCGACCGCCGCCATTAGAGAAAATAATCAACGACGAGTTAATAATCACAGAGCACTGGTACGTGCATCACTTTTGCGCCTGGCGTTTAATTATGATCCTGAAATTGATTATTCATCACACTCTTTAATTACCATTGGTAATATGGACAAAGTATGTAAACATTGCCATGCTCTAAAATTCAAAGGAGAATCAGCAGGTTTATGTTGCGCATCAGGGAAAATTATATTGACAAAATTAACAACACCACCGGAACCTTTAAAAACTCTACTAGATGGAACAACGTCTCAATCAAAAATATTACTGAAAAAAATTCGCAAATTCAATTCATGTTTTCAGATGACGTCTTTTGGTGCTACGAAAGTATTTGAAAATGAAGATGGTCGAAATTTCGAATCAACATTTAAGATACAAGGTCAAGTTTACCACCAAATCGGTTCATTGTTTCCCATGCCTGATGTGAATCCGAAATTCTTACAGATTTATTTTATGGGCGATGATGAACGACAAACAAACATGCGATGCGAATTTAATCACATACAGCTTATGAAGGAAAGAGATATTGTAAACTCTTTGGAAATATTTTTTTAAAAACCATAACCAGTTGTTGCATTTGTTTAAGACTCTTTCAAGTAGACTAGAAAACGATGATTACGCTATTATTATTAGAGCAGACAAAGTGCCGGTTGGAGAACATGCTGGCGCATATAATGTTCCAACAGTCAATGAAGTCGCGGTCGTAATAGCTGGTGATCTATGTGAGGGGCGTGATATACGTATACAACGGAGAGATAATACCATGCAGATAATACAGGACAGTCATCGTTCTTATGATGCTTTGCAGTATCCATTGATATTTTGGAAAGGTGAAGATGGGTACCATTTGAATATTAAACAAAGGGATCCAAATACAGGTAAAAATCTTATTTTTATAAAAAAAATTCAAATAATAATAATTAAAATAATTTTATTATATTTTATTCCAGGTGCAGAACTTGCCAAAAAGTAAGTGCCATGGACTTTTACTGCTACCGATTAATGATTCGAGCTAATGAAGAAAATAACATCCTTAAATGCAGACAGCTATTCCATCAGTTCGTGGTCGACATGTATGTGAAAATTGAGAGTGAGAGATTGAGATTCATAAAGTTTAATCAAGCCAAACTCCGCGCTGAGGAATACATACATTTGCGTGATGCAGTACTTGGTAATGTAGATGCAATGAATGATATTAGTCATATTGGTACTGCATATATTCTTCCATCTTCTTATATTGGAAGTCCGCGACATATGCAGGAGTACATTCAAGATGCTATGGCTTATGTTCGTGCATATGGCAGACCTGATCTGTTCATTACCTTTACGTGCAACCCCAAATGGGATGAAATAAAAAAATTGCTGATGCCGGGACAAACAACGATGGATAGGCATGATATAACTGCACGAGTTTTTAAACAGAAGTTGAAATCATTGATGAATTTGATAACGCATCATTCTGTTTTTGGTGAAACACGCTGTTGGTTATACTCAGTAGAATGGCAGAAAAGAGGTTTACCCCATGCACATATTTTGTTGTGGTTAATTGATAAGGTACGTTCTGTAGAGATTGACAATATTATCTCAGCAGAAATTCCTGATAAAAATGTTGATGAGGAATTGTTCGATATTATAACTACTAACATGATACATGGTCCATGCGGTACTCTCACCATTATGTCACCATGCATGGTGAATGGAAAATGTACAAAACATTTTCCAAAATCATTTCAAAACGATACTATCACCGACATTGATGGTTACCCCGCTTATCGGCGACGTGACGTTGACAATGGTGGACAATGTTTTGAATTGCGACTGTCGAATGGCGGGGTAATAGATGTTGATAATCGATGGGTAGTTCCTTATTCGCCTTTGCTATGCAAAACCTATAAAGCACATATAAATGTCGAACTATGCAGCTCGGTGAAGTCAATAAAATACATATGCAAATATGTTCATAAAGGGAGCGACAAAGCGATATTTGCAATTAAAAGTATTAATGAGAATGATGAAATAACCCGATATCAAATGGGTAGATACGTCAGTAGCAATGAAGCTATTTGGCGTATTTTTTTTTCCCATACACGAAAGGAATCCATCTGTGGTACATTTGGCTGTGCATTTGGAGAACGGTCAGCGGGTATACTTCACAGAAAACAATATATTACAACAAGCTTTGACTGCTCCGAAGACCACTCTAACTGCATTTTTTAAACTTTGTAATAGATCAGATATTGCTGGAAGATTTGCTAGAACATTATTATATACAGATATACCTAAATATTTTACATGGGATAAAAAATTAAAAGATTGGGTACCTAGAAACGAGGTATTCCTGTTTTAGGATTCGAAGGCATATATATGACAAACAATTTGGGTAGATTGTATACTGTTCATCCTAAGCAACGAGAATGCTTTTATTTACGTTTGTTGTTGATTAATGTTATAGGACCAAGATCATTCCAAAATTTGAGGACAGTCAATGGAATTTTATATGAAACTTTTTATGATGCGTGCCGTGAGTTGCACTTATTGGAGAATGATAATCAATGGGACATGACTCTTGCAGATGCAGCACTGATTTCATCTGCACATCAAATTCGACAATTATTTGCAATAATATTAACAACATGTTTTCCATCAGATGCATCTGCACTATGGAATACACATAAAGACCCAATGAGTGAGGATATTTTGCATCGGTATAAAATTAATAATCAAGATAATAATCATGAATTTTCTGAACAAATATATAACGAAGCCTTAATAATGATTGAAGATATTTGTATCCAAATTACGAACATGTCGTTAATTCAATTTGGCATATCAGCACCGAGCCGAGCAGCAGTAGATATCATGAACAGCGATGTTCAACGTGAACACCAGTTTGATAAAACTGCTTTAGCTACTTTTGTTGCTAATAATGAAATATTGCTTACTGCCGAGCAACAAAGTGTATATGATCAAATCAATACGTCAATTGAGGCACAGCAGGGCGGATTCTTTTTTTTGGACGCACCCGGAGGCACTGGCAAAACATTTATTATTTCACTGATTCTTGCGCGTGTGCGGTCACAAAATAATATTGCGTTGGCAATAGCTTCATCAGGAATTGCAGCGACATTACTTGAAGGAGGACGAACTGCGCATTCGGCATTCAAGTTACCTTTAAATGTTCATGTTAATCCAGAAGCAATGTGCAACATAAAGAAGAAATCAGGAATGGCGAAAGTTTTGCGAAAATGTAAAATAATCATCTGGGATGAATGTACTATGGCGCACAAACATTCGCTTGAAGCTCTTGATAGGTCACTGAAAGATATCAAAAATAATAATTGTCTTTTTGGTGGCTGCCTATTGCTACTGTCTGGCGATTTCAGACAGACATTGCCCATTATTCCACGAGCGACGCGTGCTGATGAAATAAATGCCTGCTTAAAAAAGTCTTATCTGTGGCGCCACGTGAAGAAATTATATCTCAGGGTTAACATTCGTGTTCAATGTCTAAATGATGCACTGGGGTCAAAATTTGCACAACAATTATTGGATATTGGTAATGGCAGAATTGATTTTTATGAAAATACAGAGTACATTCAATTCCCTGATAATTTTTGTAATATGGTTGATAGCAAAGCCAAACTTATAGAAAATATTTTTCCAAATTTAAAGGATAATCATAAAGATCATAAGTGGCTACAAGAACGAGCAATTTTAGCAGCAACGAATTTGGATGTAGACGAAATGAATTTAAAAATACAACAGATACTGCCAGGATATGAATTCACATTTAAATCAGTTGATACTGTTATTGATCCTGATGAAATCGTCAATTATCCAGTCGAATTTTTAAATTCTCTTGATTTACCAGGAATGCCGCCGCACAAATTACTATTGAAAGTTGGTTCTCCAATTATATTATTAAGAAATTTAAATGCCCCAAAATTATGCAATGGCACAAGATTAGCAATAACAAAAATTATGGGAAACATTATAGAGGCAATTATTCTGGGTGGAAAATTCAAAGATGATGTTGTTCTTCTGCCTAGAATACCACTAATTCCTTCGGATTCAGTAATACCTTTTAAAGACTGCAGTTTCCTATAAGATTGGCATATGCTATGACCATAAACAAGTCACAAGGGCAGACAATGAACTTTTGTGGTATAAATTTAGAAAATCCGTGCTTTAATCACGGACAACTATATGTTGCTTGCTCAAGAGTAAGAAACCCAAATAATTTATATATTTATACACCAAATAATCTCACCAAGAATATTGTATATCCTTTGGCATTACAATAAACTCTACTACATTAAAGTTTAAAATAAAAAAAGAATTATATACTATATTAAGATTAATTATATAATGAATATTAATTATAATAACATTAATTATTGGAATTGCATTCCTGAATATAATATCGTTAAATTGTTCATTTGAAAATAAATATAACTATTGTATTAATTGAATTTATTTATAGATAATTTTTAAAAAAAGTTGAATGATATTGAAAAGTTAAATACTTTTTTAATATAGACATATGTGTACAGGACAACGTCTGTCGGGTCAGCTAGTATATATATATATACTGAGAGATATAATTATTGGTTCTATTCTTAATATGTAAAAACAAACACTTTTAAGATTTATTGATTTTATTTTAAATTGTAGCTTACATTATTGGGTGTTGATATTTTAATCTGTACTTGTTGGCGGTTCCAACATAACTAACTCCCGCTCAATAATAATCAATTTTTACCTGTTTCTACTCTTATTGTCGGATAAGGGCCGCTTTATAAAAGTTTATATAAATGGTACCAACATTCAAAATAAAATTACAAACATATTTTAATGAAAATGTGATAAACATAAAATATTATAACAAATTCATAATAGTTCTTAACACCTCCCTTGCAAGAATAAAGCCGTCCTCGGCGTATTATACAAAGAAAAATTAATTTTACCACTTTAGAATACAAAATACTTATTGAAATATTAAAATATTATAACATTTACAATAATATAACGGTTACATATCAAAGATTTACATATCAAAAATTTTTATATAAATAATTTATGAAATTAAAACTTAGCATTACTATTTACACTTATTATATAATATGATTATTATTATTGATGCACTTATCCTATGATTACTGTATTGATTTCCCGAAGGAGGAGTTTCATCAAAAAATCCGTCTCGCTAATTTGGAAAAAGTATGTGTCTGTGCTTGTGTGAACAGATTTTTTGCCGAAAATCGACGTTTTCTCCAAAACGACTGGACCGATTTCAAAAATTTAAAAGCCATTCCATGTATCTCGATGAGGACTCGCGTTTCTATCGTTTTGTACAATGATCGGCCAGGGCGTTTCTTTGTAAATCGCAGAAAAGTGAAAAAAAATTTGTCCACGTTAAGCCCGCAATTCTGAATCGATTTTGAAAATTCAAAAACTGTACGATAGATATTGGGAATCGTGCTAATTAGTTTTTGGTAAAGATCGGCCCGGCCGTTTTCTTGTAATAAAGTTTAAAAAAAATAATTTCGACGATTCTTATAATTTTTTCTTGTAGATCATACTAAAACATTACGTTTAATTTTAAAAATCTTTAGTCTGCAAAAATTAGTATAGTTTTTTTGGCATTTGTCAAAATTAAACCTTTGATCGACATTTTCTTAAAAACGCCTGAACCGATTTCAGAAATTTAAAAGCCATTTGATGTATCTCAATGAGGACTATCGTTTGTCAGTTTTGTGAGACGATCTGCCAAACCGTTTCTTTGTAATTTAAAAAAAGTGTTAAACTTTTTGTCCACATTCAAGCTCAAACTACCGAATCGATTTTAAAAAACAAAACTGTTCGAAAGATATTAGTTGGGAATGATATTGATTAGTTTTAGGTGAAAATCTACCGTGCAGTTTTCTTGTAATTAACTGTTGAAAAAAAAATTTAAGCCGATTTTTATGGAACTTTTTTTGGCGATATATAGAATAGTCTTATAGAACTCACTAAAAGATTACGGCCTTACGAGAAGTAGTTTAACTTTAAAAATTTGTCAAAATTTGAAAAAATGAGTAGTTTTATTTGACGTTCGTTAAAATTAAACATAACTAACTCCCATAATTAGACGATTTACTTGGTATACGATAGAGTACTTGATCTTAATAATAAAATTAATAAATCATTAAAGTCCTACGGAAACTGGTTCAAATACAAAAATGGTTGAATTTTGAAAATTTGCTTTTAGAAAATACTCAGCGTTAACGTGTTAGTTCGTTTTCAAATATGTGTAATAAATCCACTCGGAATACTTTTAATCACTCATAAATTAATTTATTTTTTATTGATTAAGTCGATTATTTAAACATATCGGGAAGTTCACGTAACTTGCCCCAAGGCTAAATACCAAACCAACTAGTTTATTTTATTTTTTGACTTGATAAAGATTGCGAAAATCAGGGGTCTTTTAATCATTTTCTGTAAATTCTTTCAGTTTATTATTATGGACTTGTACCGGCTTATTATGAACTAAAATTGTACTATTAATATTATCGGATTTTAGAATTTGGAAAGACCCTTTCCATAATGGTCGAAGTTTTTTTACATGTCCGCGGATATGGAGTTTTTTAGAAGAACAAAATCATCAACTTCGAAAGTTGTGGAAATATATTTTGATCATAATGTGATTTAGTTTGTTCCTTACTATGTATTAAATTTTCACGAGCAAGTTTATTAGCATGTAGCAATCTGGATTTCAATTCATGAACATAATTGTCGTAATTATATTGATAATTGCTGGATTTTGTTAAAGACAAATAGTGCAGTAAACGGAGAGGAAAAAAGTGTATAACCTCTGAATTTTTTTACTGTGTTCCGAATTAGGTTCATCTTAACCTCAAGTTCAAAAGTGAAAACAATTCGGGTTCCGCCACCACCTTACAATAAAATTGTTTTCAACCCCGTGAAAACCCTAAAACCCTTCAAACAACCTCTAAGTTGAAAAAAAAAACACTTGAAAATAAATTTCGGTATGATATAATAAGAATTACGTATATAGTAAATAATATTTTATGTTTTCTATCTTGATTATCAAATTTTTAACCCTTTTAGACCCTTAAAAACAACACTTTGATGAAAAATTGTTAAAAAAAATTATTTTAAAATTGATTGAAAATTTAGAAATTCAAAATGTTTGTTTTCATCAAAAAATTTGATCCGCTAATTTTATGTTTTCTCGAGGTTTCAAGCCATTCAGAATCGAATGAGACCAAAGTATGTGTGTGTGTGTATGTGTGAGTATGTATGTATTAGGGTTTGTCGGTTTTCAAAAACCGTTTTTTGGGCCAAAAATTATGGAATTCGGAAACCGTTTTTTTAGCGAAAAAAGTCGGTTTTTACTGTATATGTAGAAAATGACAAATATAACCAAATATAAAATATAGATGAAAGCGTTTTGATTCTTGAAATCATATCGGTTCAATAGCATATCATATCTTATCAGTCTGCAATGGTTCCCAGAAAGGCTTTGTATATATATTTAGATTTTTATACCAGTGTATATATTAATTTAAATCAGTGTGACTTCTTCTTGAAGAAGTAACTTCCTCTACTCTAACTTAAAAAAAGAGTTTTAAACTCTAGAAGCCACAAAGAACAAAAAACTTAAAATTATTATCAGGCTTTATAAACAATTAAGCATAATTTGGTCGCAAGTATGAGAGTATTTTCTATTTCAGGAAATTTTGTGAGTAAACAAAGGACACGTGTAAGCAGCAATTCGATAGACGTTCTCAGTTTACTGAAATCATATTTTTTTTAACAAAAAAAAACTATTAGAATGTTTAAAATTAATTAATTAAAATTGCGCGGAACAGACAATACCCGAGTTTAGCTTAATTGTTTTTAAAACTATAATTGATATTAACAAGTATGTATCGACATATATCTAATATTTTTTTATTTTATTTAATTCAATGTTTTTTTTTATTTAAAAATGTAATATTTTTATTTATTCGAAAATTATCCTTTCACTATCATAAAAATATTTTCATTCTTATATGTGAAAATGATGCATGAATAACGAATAATTATTTTCAGAGTTATTTAATCATGATAAACTATTATTTTTTAGTTCTACTAATTAAAATTAAAATAATTTTGTATACCATCTATAAAATTGAACAATGAATAAATTCAGTCAAATACTGCTCTAAATTACACTAAATTTGCGGATAAATTACAGAATATTCGAGCAAAAATTTATTTACCTGTTTTATAGTAAAATTAAAATTCGATAACCGGTTTTCTGAAATGTCGTTTTTTGTATAAACCCTAGTGTGTATGTATGTGTGTGTGTGAAACAGATTTTATCCGTAAATCGTCGTTTCTCGTGCAGCGATCGGCCAAGCCGTTTCTTTGTAAATAGCAGAAAAGTGAAAAAATGTTCGTCCACGTTTTAGCTCGCAATTCTGAACGATTTTGAAAATTCAAAAACCATTCGAAAGATATTGGTTGGCAATCGTGCTGATTAGTTTTTGGTATACATCGGCCGGCCGCTTTCTTGTAATAAAGTGTTAAAACAATTTTTTTTGACGATTTTCATGTTTTTTTTTGACGGTAGATCCATAGTATTATAGATCATACTAATATTACGGCCTTACGACAAGTCATTTCATTTTGAAAATCCTTCAAAGTTTGCAAAAATTACTGTCGTTTTTTCGGCATTTGTCAAAATTAGACCTTTCATCGACGTTTTCTCGAGAACACCTGAACCGATTTCAGAAATTTAAAAGCCATTTGATGTATCTCGATGAGGATTATAGTTTGGCAGTTTTGTGCGACGATCGGCTGAGCCGTTTCTTTGTAATTTGAAAAAAAGTGTTAAACTTTTCGTCCACATTTAAGCTCATACTACCGAATCAATTTTAAAAAATCAAAAACTGTTCGAAAGATATTAGTTGGGAATGATACTGATCCTTGTATATAATAGTTGAACAATTTTTTTAAGCCGATTCTTATGACTTTTTTTTGATGATATATATCATGGTCTTACAGAACTTATTGAAATATTACGGCCTTACGACAAGTAGTTTTTTTTTTTTTTTTTTATTTATTTATTTTGGCTTCTGATTTGCATCATTTTGCCATTACAAGTATTTATACAGTTGTAGCAGTTTATATAATACATTGATAGTTATACAATAATGATTATGCTATAAATTAATTTTGCATTTACTTATAAATTATATAAATATTTATAAATCCTTATGTCATTACTTGAAATAAGCATCTGTATATTGATGGGAAAAACAATCCTCACGTTTTGCAAATTCCTAACTAATTTCGATCTTTCCTGCTGATAATGCCTGCATTCCCAAAATAAATGGTCGAGTGTTTCTATGCTTCCACAGTCACACTTTGGATCCTGTATGATACCAATTCTCTTCAGATGCGATTTGCAGTAGGAGTGTCCGAGTCTCAATCTGCAGATTACTGTAATAAAATTTCGACTTTCTTCTATATTTTTAAACCATGTGTTTGGTGAAACAATCTCTCTCGTTAGTGCGTATGTGGATCCTTTTGTCTTTGTTGTTTCTGAGTGAGACTTCTGCCATAGTTCCAAACCTTGTTGTTTTATTAAATGTTTTAAATCTAGCGCAGGAGTTTTCGCAAATTGATCGCCGCTCGTGCATGCTTCTTTGGCTAGACTGTCTGCCATCTCATTGCCTTTTATATTAGAATGACCCTTTATCCAAAGAAGAATCATGGATTTATCATCAGTATTGATTTTCTTTATGATTTCTATAATTTTATATATTATTATGTTTGAATGTTTATTGGCGTGTTTTATGGCTGTTAGACTTGATTTGCTGTCACTTAGTATCAAAGATTTGTTAATATTATTGTCATTCACATATTTTACGGCAGTGTATATCGCTATAAGTTCCGCCGAAAATATGGATGTATAGTTTGGAAGTCTTACTTTGTTACTGTAATGGATTCTTGGGATATGTATGGCACATCCGGTTCCCTCTAATGTTTTAGAGCCATCAGTATAGATTTGCAAATAATCCGGCCAATTTGAGTTGATATGACGTTCTAAATCACGTATATATATGTCCGTGTTTGCTATATTTGTGCTCTCATCTATATCGATGTATGGTTTAATGTAATCGTTTAGCGGTGGGTAGATGTAATATGGAGTTTTATCATTGATTATGATGTTCTCTTCGTGAGGTTTAATTGTATAAAAACTATTTATTAGTGATGGAGCTGGTTTGTTTGTCCAGTAGCGTGTGGAGTAATGTAATCTTGCTAGATTTTCTAACTGTTTGGGTAATAATTTACATGATCCATTAAGTTTTTTCATCAAGAATCTGTTTGCTAGAATTTCTCTTCTTATGCTCAGAGGAGGTTCTCCTGTTTCTGTTAATAACGCATTTGTCGGTGTTGATCTAAATGCCCCTATGCATGTTCTTATTGCGGAATATTGAATTTTATCAAGTTTATTTTGTTCACTTTTTGACGTTTGACCATATATAAAGCATCCGTAATCTATTTGAGTTCTAATCAAATTTGTACAGTAAAAGACATGTCTCTGGGTGTGCTCCCCATTTAGTATTTGTTATTTTACGAAGTATATTGATGCCTGTTTCGTATTTTTTTGATAATTCTTGTATATGCTTTTTAAATGTCATTTTGGCGTCAAAGGTTATGCCTAGTATTTTCACGTTGTCTTTTATTATAACATCTTGAGTTCCAACCCTTATGTGACCTATGTTCTGAGGGAGTCTGTGTCTAGTGAAAATCGTTGCTGAGCTTTTGGTTGGTGATATATTTAAATTATTGCTTGATAACCATTTTATGTTTTCTTTAATAGCATAGTTCATTTGCGTTATACATGATTCTATTGACGGTCTTGATATGTATAAACAAATGTCGTCGGCATATTGTAATTTTTTAACACTTGTATCAGGTATCTTATGGTAATCCGCAGTATATATGTTGAATAATGTAGGGCTTAAAATGGAACCTTGTATGATCCCGTTGTATGCTGATCTAGGGCCGATCATATCTCCATTAGTTCGTAGATAAATATATCTTGGTGATATCAACTCCAATATTATTTTAATTATATTCTCTGGGATATTTATATTCCGTAGTTTTTTCTGTAGAATATTATGGTCTACGTTTTCATAGGCTTTGTCAATATCTATTGACAGTAGCAACATATATTCATTGTTTGACTTCGATATATTTATGTCGGTAGTAAGGGTACTCAATAAATCTATTGTTCCTCTTCCGCTTCTAAAACCAAATACGGTATCATGGAGTATGTTCTTATTTTCAATGTACCATTCCAGTCTTTCTTTTATCATTCGTTCGAAAATCTTTGCTACGCATGATATTAGTGATATTGGTCTATAAGAGTCTATAGATTGTGGGTTTCTATTAGGTTTAATTATTGGTACTACAATTATTTCTTTCCATTTTTCAGGAATCCAGTGGTGTGTGATCATATTATTAAATACATTTAGAGTTCCATTTTAAATTAGTTGGACTATTATTGATCATATTATATGAAATGTTATCCTTACCTGGAGCCGTGTTCTTTCTGTTTTTTAGAGCTCTTCTCAATTCATTATATTTGAAAGGTGACATCAATTCTGTTTCTTCATTATTATTCTTACTAAAACTATCTTGTTTGTTACAGACATAATCTGGTGTTATATTTTGTAATATTTGATGTCCACATTCTTCCATAAAATTTGGATTTATGTTCCTATTTGTGTTTTTGTTGTTGAATATTTGATTTTCTTCCAAATTGTAGCCGGATTTGTGTTTTTGTTAATTGAACTTGTGTATTCCGCCCATTTTTGTATTTTCTTGTTCTTTAAAATCTCTTGGTTTGTGCATTTATTTTTTGGTATAGGATAAATTATCATAATTATATTTTCTGCGCATTTGTTTAAGTGCGTTTTTTCTTGCGTTTACCATAACATCACATTCTTGATCCCACCATGCAGCTGGTTTGAAGGTTGAGCTAATTATCACTTTGAATTTCTTTATGTTTTTTTCTGCAGCATGATCTATACAATTCATTAGAAATTCATATTTTTGTTTTCCTGTATTAGGTATGTTAGAGTTTTGGAGAGTTTTTGAAATTTCTTCGCCATATCCTTTCCAATTGGCCTGATTGGTATTTCATTTTTTTGTAGGGAAGATTTTGATGTTTGAAATTGCATTTGTGTAAATATGTATTATAATTGGTAAGTGGTCAGATCCAAGAGATTCTTCAAGTATTTCCCATCTGATATAATCTGTGAAATTGCTGGAGCATAAAGATAAATCGATATTCGTCGCTTTTCTGTTTCTTGTCTCGATTGTTGTGGGTTTGCCGTTGTTGAGAATTATTAATGAATGATCTTCTATGATTTCTTGTAATTTTATTCCTGATGTGTTGTTCGCCATACTTCCCCATGCAAAGTGATGGCTGTTGAAATCTCCAACGATCAATGTTTTTAAATGGATCCCTTCTATAGTTTTCCTCACATCAGTAAATCTATTTCTTCTCTATTTGAGCAATAAATGGAAACTAAGCAAAAGGTTATATTTGTTTTAATTGTTACCGCACATATTTGTATATTCTTATTGTTGTTTATTGTTTCATATTCATCACAATCTATGTTGTTTTTGACGATGATGGCTGCTCCGCCGTATCCATCTTCTCTATCTTTCCGAAAAATCTTATACCCTTAATTTTGCATACTGCATTAGGACTGAACCATGTTTCGGAAAGGACCGCTATCGAAATCTGATTATTGTATAAGAAATGTTCTATACTTTCTTTATTTGCTTTCAATGATCTACAGTTTAATTGTAGTATTTTTAAATTCATTTTGGTTATTTATATTGTGTATTGTTTCTATTATTTTATAAAACTTCCTGTAGTTCTCTTATCCTTTTCCAATTTACTTATCACAATACTCAGTAATCTATTTATGGAAGAATCATCAGATCTATTTATTATTTTAATTTGTGTAACTAACTGTTTAAGAATTTCGAGTGGATCATTTTCTCTTTTTCTTGATTCATTTTCTTCTTGATCCGTATCATCTTCCGACGTTTTAATCGGCCTTTTCCTACTAATTATATCTCTATTACTTACCCTTTTAATATCCGTCTCTTTATTTAAATTATACTTAGATACTTTAGAGGTACCTTGACCTCCTACCCTTGTTACATTTTTGACATGTGACCTTTTTGGTTTTCTAATCCATACTATGTCTTCTTCTGTATCCTTATCTTCTTCTATTAATTTTGATAATTCGTTATATTTTTTTTATCACAGTAACTTTTTTCTAGTCCGTATTCATCCCTCTTTTTTTCTTTTATCATCGGAAAATCTTTTTCCTTATCTATGGTATAAGGGTTAAATTTAACAACTCTTGAATATTTGGTCATTTCGCAAAATATTCCTTGCTTCATGAAAAGCTATATTATGAGTCCCCATCAATTCATAAATACTTTTATGCCTTTTGAATTCAGGGCATTCAGTACTATTTGCAACGTGTTCCCCGGAGCATAAACAGCATTTTAAGTTTAAAATTTCAGTACAGGCTTCTATTCCATGTTGTTCTGAACATTTCGGACATCT
>NW_020539429.1:0-18591 GCF_003426905.1 Ctenocephalides felis
TTTTTGATTCATAGATTGTTAGTTAGATTGTAGAAATAAATGGAAAAAAATTACAAAAAAACCGCTTATCATTGTTTGACCTTTAAAATATTTGGGCATTGCAATTGTCATCTGTCAAAATTTCGCTTCACTCATGACATTATATTAGAACATGTATTTAAATTCATGATTATGAATAAAAATTATGAATATTATTGCCGAAAAGCAGCTGAGATGTGACAGAAATTAAATAAAGTATCTTTTTTCGAGATACAATTATATATTTCAGTTTAACAGATGTTGAAATACAAATGTATTAAAAATTTTCTTTGAAGGTTATGATTTATGTTTAATTAAAAGCAGATCAAAAATTGCAAAGGATATTATTACGGAAATTCAACTAAAGTATGTCTATATGTAAAAAAATTTACACGTTAACCAAATGTAGAGATATATCAAAAACAGATAGCAAGTTTTGCAACAGAAATACATTAATGTTTCTAATATGCAGCTAAATTTGACTATATATGTGACAACAAACATAATATCAATCATTTAACATATTGGAAGCAATTAATTAGTACCCAAAGCTTGCATAATAAACTGTATAGTATCTAATATAGTAAAAAATACAATATTGTGGAACATACATACATATTTGATTTTTTAATACAGTAATATTGTATTCTTTTCAATACATAATATTATTATGACAAAACATATTTACTATTTAATTAAATTTAGTACAATCGCACAAGCATACATGTCAACAATAATCAATTTAAACATAATCAAAAGGTCTTGATACAAAAGCATCATTTTGTTTCAAACCTGGTGTCTTTCTTTCCAATGTGTAGAACTCAATCTGATAATACCTCCTACAAACCATGTCTTTTCTGCATAGACTCCTATTTAATGTCTCGAAGCACTATTTCAAATGATTGGTATGACAATGCTATTCAATTACTGTATGCTTAACAATTCACTCACTTTTTATCGTCTCACACAATGAATGTATATAAGCAATCTCAGCCCACTACGCTCAAACATTTATTAAATAAGGAATAAAATCAACCATATTCGACGTCTCAATAATATCTTTTCTGTTTATACATACTGAAATGTGTCATCGAGTCTCTTTTTCTTCAAGCACTATTACAAATGATTGGTATGACAATGCTATTCAATTACTGTATGCTTAACAATTCACTCACTTTTATCCTCTCACACAATGAATGTATATAAGCAATCTCAGCCCACTACGCTCAAACATTTATTAAATAAGGAATAAAATCAACCATATTCGACGTCTCAATAATATCCTTTTCTGTTTAGACATACTGAAATGTATCATCGAGTCCCAAATTATACAACTATGCAGCATGTTATTATAAAGTGACAAATCAGATTATCATCTCTTTCTTCTAGATAATGCAGCTGCCTGAATTTTTTGTTATGGTATATCAAATGTATGCTCAATTTTAATGTTTTCCATTACAATTTTTATGGATTTGTGTAAATATACCCAAATTGAATATTTTTTATGATATCATTAAGTTGTTCTTAGCGAGTAGACAGTTTCCCATAGTTGGGTAAAATGCCACATCTGGCAACATGTACAGAAGCAGGAAATCCAATACATACATTGATAATTTTTTTATCATGACGAACTGCTTGAATCTGATACTAAACAAGATTTATAAAATACATGAAAATATAAAAACACATATAGAACTAGATATAGAACATTACTGCATTTTAATAGAATAATATCCTCTTTGATTCATATATGATTTTTAATATCTTGCTGATTTAACTATTCGAATGTAGCAGCCATCGGGTAAACCAATCATATTTGTAAAGTCATTTTGGCAATGCCTAATTTCTCATTATTGTCTGGCCATTTTATGAATTTTAGAGACATATTTCACAGAAAAAATTCTTGGCACTATTACATGCAGAGTACTATAACTTATATCAAAGCGATCACTAAAATCTCTATAGCTGTCAGTTTGATGTCCCACAAACCTATGAAAATATTAGTACCTAAAATTATAATTAATGGTGATTTGTTTTGACAATTAATGGTGATTTGTTTTGGTTAAGCAATAAAATTCATTTATTTTCCTGATGCAGATAGGCTCATATTTTACTAAACTGTTGCGTCATATTTATTTCTATTTTAATATTCACCGTGTTCGTATGTTTGTGATATCTTGCACTTAGCTAGAGATGTTCTGCCAATTCTAAAGTCTTCCAGAAATTGTATCTATTCATACAATGGCTCCATTTTTTCTGTCAAAATCACATTATAGTTTTACATAAATTGATTATAAATAAAATTGTGCTTGACGAATTAAGTACTTATTATTAAAACTTTGTTATTAATAAATGATGGTATTTTACATACCAAGACATTCTTTTTTTTCAACTTTAACAAACTGTAACAAATGTAACTGATGGTAATCGTTCTTAAAAAAAATCATGAAACAATTCTTTGCCACTCATTATGTTTTATTTATTATACTCAATGTTTAATTGAATATTATAGAAAGTTAGTCATTAAATATTGACTGCTTTGACTCAAGATCAACAACTTAAACTAACCATACGAATCTTATTAACTGGACTATGCAGTCGAGCATAGGTAAAGAAAATCACAATCAGTTTGAGAATTGAGAGGAAGCCTATGATATATTCATATACTCTTTTATCTATGGATATATTCATTTAGAGATATGACAGTTGAAGAAATATCAATTTACTTATAATTCGAATTTAAATGTTGATAACACTTACATATCACGATATTTATACAAACATTAACCTATAAATCTGAAAAAAAAGAATAAGATAAATATAATGAATATGAAATATAATGAATTAAATGTATTATAATGAATGTTGATGTCAACGCGTTCAGCGTTCTTTGGTAAAAATCATGTCCATATTGTGCTCTATTTTGTGTTAATATTTCTAAGAAAAAAATATATAGCCATGTACAACTAGATTTTTTTTAAAACTAAATATTATAAAATTATCAAAGCGAGTTAGTTCGATAGATGTCTCTGCGCCCGCTAAGAGTGTCTTATCCCTGTTAACTTGATAGGATGTGGCTAAGTACGGAAAAGTAGAGTCCAGGAGAGTCTATGCTATCTTGATTAATTGGCGATAAATATAATTTGTTTTGGTGTGTAATGTGAAAATAATAGTTTAAGAAAGTGGCTTAATAAGAATCAGTTATAATACAGTATTAGTGGAAGATATTGGTATTCTTCAGTTATAGTTTTAGTACAATTTGAGAGTGAGATTAAGTGATTCACATTATCCAGCGGGTTATAATATTTAGGATTTTCTTTTATCGTGCCACGATGCCACGAATTCGCAGAGGGGCAAGTAATTTTGGAAGACGTACTCGGCAAGCTCGAGCGATCTATGAACGAAGATTGAATAGGACCCATGAACAACATATGATGGACAATATGAATTTGAGAGAGCAAGTAGCAAATACACGTGCCAATGAAAGTTTAGAGAGACGTACTCAACGACTGACAGATATGGCATTAAGAAATCGAGAGGTGCAAGGAAGTGCGACCGCCGCCATTAGAGAAAATAATCAACGACGAGTTAATAATCACAGAGCACTGGTACGTGCATCACTTTTGCGCCTGGCGTTTAATTATGATCCTGAAATTGATTATTCATCACACTCTTTAATTACCATTGGTAATATGGACAAAGTATGTAAACATTGCCATGCTCTAAAATTCAAAGGAGAATCAGCAGGTTTTGTTGCGCATCAGGGAAAATTATATTGACAAAATTAACAACACCACCGGAACCTTTAAAAACTCTACTAGATGGAACAACGTCTCAATCAAAAATATTACTGAAAAAAATTCGCAAATTCAATTCATGTTTTCAGATGACGTCTTTTGGTGCTACGAAAGTATTTGAAAATGAAGATGGTCGAAATTTCGAATCAACATTTAAGATACAAGGTCAAGTTTACCACCAAATCGGTTCATTGTTTCCCATGCCTGATGTGAATCCGAAATTCTTACAGATTTATTTTATGGGCGATGATGAACGACAAACAAACATGCGATGCGAATTTAATCACATACAGCTTATGAAGGAAAGAGATATTGTAAACTCTTTGGAAATATTTTTTAAAAACCATAACCAGTTGTTGCATTTGTTTAAGACTCTTTCAAGTAGACTAGAAAACGATGATTACGCTATTATTATTAGAGCAGACAAAGTGCCGGTTGGAGAACATGCTGGCGCATATAATGTTCCAACAGTCAATGAAGTCGCGGTCGTAATAGCTGGTGATCTATGTGAGGGGCGTGATATACGTATACAACGGAGAGATAATACCATGCAGATAATACAGGACAGTCATCGTTCTTATGATGCTTTGCAGTATCCATTGATATTTTGGAAAGGTGAAGATGGGTACCATTTGAATATTAAACAAAGGGATCCAAATACAGGTAAAAATCTTATTTTTATAAAAAAAATTCAAATAATAATAATTAAAATAATTTATTATATTTTATTCCAGGTGCAGAACTTGCCAAAAAAGTAAGTGCCATGGACTTTTACTGCTACCGATTAATGATTCGAGCTAATGAAGAAAATAACATCCTTAAATGCAGACAGCTATTCCATCAGTTCGTGGTCGACATGTATGTGAAAATTGAGAGTGAGAGATTGAGATTCATAAAGTTTAATCAAGCCAAACTCCGCGCTGAGGAATACATACATTTGCGTGATGCAGTACTTGGTAATGTAGATGCAATGAATGATATTAGTCATATTGGTACTGCATATATTCTTCCATCTTCTTATATTGGAAGTCCGCGACATATGCAGGAGTACATTCAAGATGCTATGGCTTATGTTCGTGCATATGGCAGACCTGATCTGTTCATTACCTTTACGTGCAACCCCAAATGGGATGAAATAAAAAAATTGCTGATGCCGGGACAAACAACGATGGATAGGCATGATATAACTGCACGAGTTTTTAAACAGAAGTTGAAATCATTGATGAATTTGATAACGCATCATTCTGTTTTTGGTGAAACACGCTGTTGGTTATACTCAGTAGAATGGCAGAAAAGAGGTTTACCCCATGCACATATTTTGTTGTGGTTAATTGATAAGGTACGTTCTGTAGAGATTGACAATATTATCTCAGCAGAAATTCCTGATAAAAATGTTGATGAGGAATTGTTCGATATTATAACTACTAACATGATACATGGTCCATGCGGTACTCTCACCATTATGTCACCATGCATGGTGAATGGAAAATGTACAAAACATTTTCCAAAATCATTTCAAAACGATACTATCACCGACATTGATGGTTACCCCGCTTATCGGCGACGTGACGTTGACAATGGTGGACAATGTTTTGAATTGCGACTGTCGAATGGCGGGGTAATAGATGTTGATAATCGATGGGTAGTTCCTTATTCGCCTTTGCTATGCAAAACCTATAAAGCACATATAAATGTCGAACTATGCAGCTCGGTGAAGTCAATAAAATACATATGCAAATATGTTCATAAAGGGAGCGACAAAGCGATATTTGCAATTAAAAGTATTAATGAGAATGATGAAATAACCCGATATCAAATGGGTAGATACGTCAGTAGCAATGAAGCTATTTGGCGTATTTTTGGTTTTCCCATACACGAAAGGAATCCATCTGTGGTACATTTGGCTGTGCATTTGGAGAACGGTCAGCGGGTATACTTCACAGAAAACAATATATTACAACAAGCTTTGACTGCTCCGAAGACCACTCTAACTGCATTTTTTAAACTTTGTAATAGATCAGATATTGCTGGAAGATTCGCTAGAACATTATTATATACAGATATACCTAAATATTTTACATGGGATAAAAAATTAAAAGATTGGGTACCTAGAAAACGAGGTATTCCTGTTTTAGGATTCGAAGGCATATATATGACAAACAATTTGGGTAGATTGTATACTGTTCATCCTAAGCAACGAGAATGCTTTTATTTACGTTTGTTGTTGATTAATGTTATAGGACCAAGATCATTCCAAAATTTGAGGACAGTCAATGGAATTTTATATGAAACTTTTTATGATGCGTGCCGTGAGTTGCACTTATTGGAGAATGATAATCAATGGGACATGACTCTTGCAGATGCAGCACTGATTTCATCTGCACATCAAATTCGACAATTATTTGCAATAATATTAACAACATGTTTTCCATCAGATGCATCTGCACTATGGAATACACATAAAGACCCAATGAGTGAGGATATTTTGCATCGGTATAAAATTAATAATCAAGATAATAATCATGAATTTTCTGAACAAATATATAACGAAGCCTTAATAATGATTGAAGATATTTGTATCCAAATTACGAACATGTCGTTAATTCAATTTGGCATATCAGCACCGAGCCGAGCAGCAGTAGATATCATGAACAGCGATGTTCAACGTGAACACCAGTTTGATAAAACTGCTTTAGCTACTTTTGTTGCTAATAATGAAATATTGCTTACTGCCGAGCAACAAAGTGTATATGATCAAATCAATACGTCAATTGAGGCACAGCAGGGCGGATTCTTTTTTTGGACGCACCCGGAGGCACTGGCAAAACATTTATTATTTCACTGATTCTTGCGCGTGTGCGGTCACAAAATAATATTGCGTTGGCAATAGCTTCATCAGGAATTGCAGCGACATTACTTGAAGGAGGACGAACTGCGCATTCGGCATTCAAGTTACCTTTAAATGTTCATGTTAATCCAGAAGCAATGTGCAACATAAAGAAGAAATCAGGAATGGCGAAAGTTTTGCGAAAATGTAAAATAATCATCTGGGATGAATGTACTATGGCGCACAAACATTCGCTTGAAGCTCTTGATAGGTCACTGAAAGATATCAAAAATAATAATTGTCTTTTTGGTGGCTGCCTATTGCTACTGTCTGGCGATTTCAGACAGACATTGCCCATTATTCCACGAGCGACGCGTGCTGATGAAATAAATGCCTGCTTAAAAAAGTCTTATCTGTGGCGCCACGTGAAGAAATTATATCTCAGGGTTAACATTCGTGTTCAATGTCTAAATGATGCACTGGGGTCAAAATTTGCACAACAATTATTGGATATTGGTAATGGCAGAATTGATTTTTATGAAAATACAGAGTACATTCAATTCCCTGATAATTTTTGTAATATGGTTGATAGCAAAGCCAAACTTATAGAAAATATTTTTCCAAATTTAAAGGATAATCATAAAGATCATAAGTGGCTACAAGAACGAGCAATTTTAGCAGCAACGAATTTGGATGTAGACGAAATGAATTTAAAAATACAACAGATACTGCCAGGATATGAATTCACATTTAAATCAGTTGATACTGTTATTGATCCTGATGAAATCGTCAATTATCCAGTCGAATTTTTAAATTCTCTTGATTTACCAGGAATGCCGCCGCACAAATTACTATTGAAAGTTGGTTCTCCAATTATATTATTAAGAAATTTAAATGCCCCAAAATTATGCAATGGCACAAGATTAGCAATAACAAAAATTATGGGAAACATTATAGAGGCAATTATTCTGGGTGGAAAATTCAAAGATGATGTTGTTCTTCTGCCTAGAATACCACTAATTCCTTCGGATTCAGTAATACCTTTTAAAAGACTGCAGTTTCCTATAAGATTGGCATATGCTATGACCATAAACAAGTCACAAGGGCAGACAATGAACTTTTGTGGTATAAATTTAGAAAATCCGTGCTTTAATCACGGACAACTATATGTTGCTTGCTCAAGAGTAAGAAACCCAAATAATTTATATATTTATACACCAAATAATCTCACCAAGAATATTGTATATCCTTTGGCATTACAATAAACTCTACTACATTAAAAGTTTAAAATAAAAAAAGAATTATATACTATATTAAGATTAATTATATAATGAATATTAATTATAATAACATTAATTATTGGAATTGCATTCCTGAATATAATATCGTTAAATTGTTCATTTGAAAATAAATATAACTATTGTATTAATTGAATTTATTTATAGATAATTTTTAAAAAAAAGTTGAATGATATTGAAAAGTTAAATACTTTTTTAATATAGACATATGTGTACAGGACAACGTCTGTCGGGTCAGCTAGTATATATATATATACTGAAGAGATATTAATTATTGGTTCTATTCTTAATATGTAAAAACAAACACTTTTTAAGATTTATTGATTTTATTTTAAATTGTAGCTTACATTATTGGGTGTTGATATTTTTAATCTGTACTTGTTGGCGGTTCCAACATAACTAACTCCCGCTCAATAATAATCAATTTTTACCTGTTTCTACTCTTATTGTCGGATAAGGGCCGCTTTATAAAAGTTTTATATAAATGGTACCAACATTCAAAATAAAATTACAAACATATTTTAATGAAAATGTGATAAACATAAAATATTATAACAAATTCATAATAGTTCTTAACACCTCCCTTGCAAGAATAAAGCCGTCCTCGGCGTATTATACAAAGAAAAATTAATTTTACCACTTTAGAATACAAAATACTTATTGAAATATTAAAATATTATAACATTTACAATAATATAACGGTTACATATCAAAGATTTACATATCAAAAATTTTTATTAAATAATTTATGAAATTAAAACTTAGCATTACTATTTACACTTATTATATAATATGATTATTATTATTGATGCACTTATCCTATGATTACTGTATTGATTTCCCGAAGGAGGAGTTTCATCAAAAAATCCGTCTCGCTAATTTGGAAAAAGTATGTGTCTGTGCTTGTGTGAACAGATTTTTTGCCGAAAATCGACGTTTTCTCCAAAACGACTGGACCGATTTCAAAAATTTAAAAGCCATTCCATGTATCTCGATGAGGACTCGCGTTTCTATCGTTTTGTACAATGATCGGCCAGGGCGTTTCTTTGTAAATCGCAGAAAAGTGAAAAAAAATTTGTCCACGGTTAAGCCCGCAATTCTGAATCGATTTTGAAAATTCAAAAACTGTACGATAGATATTGGGAATCGTGCTAATTAGTTTTTGGTAAAGATCGGCCCGGCCGTTTTCTTGTAATAAAGTTTAAAAAAAATAATTTCGACGATTCTTATAATTTTTTCTTGTAGATCATACTAAAACATTACGTTTAATTTTAAAAAATCTTTAGTCTGCAAAAATTAGTATAGTTTTTTTGGCATTTGTCAAAATTAAACCTTTGATCGACATTTTCTTAAAAACGCCTGAACCGATTTCAGAAATTTAAAAGCCATTTGATGTATCTCAATGAGGACTATCGTTTGTCAGTTTTGTGAGACGATCTGCCAAACCGTTTCTTTGTAATTTAAAAAAAAGTGTTAAACTTTTTGTCCACATTCAAGCTCAAACTACCGAATCGATTTTAAAAAACAAAAACTGTTCGAAAGATATTAGTTGGGAATGATATTGATTAGTTTTAGGTGAAAATCTACCGTGCAGTTTTCTTGTAATTAACTGTTGAAAAAAAAATTTAAGCCGATTTTTATGGAACTTTTTTTGGCGATATATAGAATAGTCTTATAGAACTCACTAAAAGATTACGGCCTTACGAGAAGTAGTTTAACTTTAAAAATTTGTCAAAATTTGAAAAAATGAGTAGTTTATTTGACGTTCGTTAAAATTAAACATAACTAACTCCCATAATTAGACGATTTACTTGGTATAACGATAGAGTACTTGATCTTAATAAAATTAATAAATCATTAAAGTCCTACGGAAACTGGTTCAAATACAAAAATGGTTGAATTTTGAAAATTTGCTTTTAGAAAATACTCAGCGTTAACGTGTTAGTTCGTTTTCAAATATGTGTAATAAATCCACTCGGAATACTTTTAATCACTCATAAATTAATTTATTTTTTATTGATTAAGTCGATTATTTAAACATATCGGGAAGTTCACGTAACTTGCCCCAAGGCTAAATACCAAACCAACTAGTTTATTTTATTTTTTGACTTGATAAAGATTGCGAAAATCAGGGGTCTTTTAATCATTTTCTGTAAATTCTTTCAGTTTATTATTATGGACTTGTACCGGCTTATTATGAACTAAAATTGTACTATTAATATTATCGGATTTTAGAATTTGGAAAGACCCTTTCCATAATGGTCGAAGTTTTTTTACATGTCCGCGGATATGGAGTTTTTTAGAAGAACAAAATCATCAACTTCGAAAGTTGTGGAAATATATTTTGATCATAATGTGATTTAGTTTGTTCCTTACTATGTATTAAATTTTCACGAGCAAGTTTATTAGCATGTAGCAATCTGGATTTCAATTCATGAACATAATTGTCGTAATTATATTGATAATTGCTGGATTTTGTTAAAGACAAATAGTGCAGTAAACGGAGAGGAAAAAAGTGTATAACCTCTGAATTTTTTTACTGTGTTCCGAATTAGGTTCATCTTAACCTCAAGTTCAAAAGTGAAAACAATTCGGGTTCCGCCACCACCTTACAATAAAATTGTTTTCAACCCCGTGAAAACCCTAAAACCCTTCAAACAACCTCTAAGTTGAAAAAAAAAACACTTGAAAATAAATTTCGGTATGATATAATAAGAATTACGTATATAGTAAATAATATTTTATGTTTTCTATCTTGATTATCAAATTTTTAACCCTTTTAGACCCTTAAAAACAACACTTTGATGAAAAATTGTTAAAAAAAATTATTTTAAAATTGATTGAAAATTTAGAAATTCAAAATGTTTGTTTTCATCAAAAAATTTGATCCGCTAATTTTATGTTTTCTCGAGGTTTCAAGCCATTCAGAATCGAATGAGACCAAAGTATGTGTGTGTGTGTATGTGTGAGTATGTATGTATTAGGGTTTGTCGGTTTTCAAAAACCGTTTTTTGGGCCAAAAATTATGGAATTCGGAAACCGTTTTTTTAGCGAAAAAAGTCGGTTTTTACTGTATATGTAGAAAATGACAAATATAACCAAATATAAAATATAGATGAAAGCGTTTTGATTCTTGAAATCATATCGGTTCAATAGCATATCATATCTTATCAGTCTGCAATGGTTCCCAGAAAGGCTTTGTATATATTAATTTAGATTTTTATACCAGTGTATATATTAATTTAAATCAGTGTGACTTCTTCTTGAAGAAGTAACTTCCTCTACTCTAACTTAAAAAAAGAGTTTTAAACTCTAGAAGCCACAAAGAACAAAAAACTTAAAATTATTATATCAGGCTTTAAAAACAATTAAGCTTAATTTGGTCGCAAGTATGAGAGTATTTTCTATTTCAGGAAATTTTGTGAGTAAACAAAGGACACGTGTAAGCAGCAATTCGATAGACGTTCTCAGTTTACTGAAATCATATTTTTTTAAACAAAAAAAAAACTATTAGAATGTTTAAAATTAATTAATTAAAATTGCGCGGAACAGACAATACCCGAGTTTAGCTTAATTGTTTTTAAAACTATAATTGATATTAACAAGTATGTATCGACATATATCTAATATTTTTTTATTTTATTTTAATTCAATGTTTTTTTTTATTTAAAAATGTAATATTTTTATTTATTCGAAAATTATCCTTTCACTATCATAAAAATATTTTCATTCTTATATGTGAAAATGATGCATGAATAACGAATAATTATTTTCAGAGTTATTTAATCATGATAAACTATTATTTTTTAGTTCTACTAATTAAAATTAAAATAATTTTGTATACCATCTATAAAATTGAACAATGAATAAATTCAGTCAAATACTGCTCTAAATTACACTAAATTTGCGGATAAATTACAGAATATTCGAGCAAAAATTTATTTACCTGTTTTATAGTAAAATTAAAATTCGATAACCGGTTTTCTGAAATGTCGTTTTTTGTATAAACCCTAGTGTGTATGTATGTGTGTGTGTGAACAGATTTTATCCGTAAATCGTCGTTTCTCGTGCAGCGATCGGCCAAGCCGTTTCTTTGTAAATAGCAGAAAAGTGAAAAAATGTTCGTCCACGTTTTAGCTCGCAATTCTGAACGATTTTGAAAATTCAAAAACCATTCGAAAGATATTGGTTGGCAATCGTGCTGATTAGTTTTTGGTATACATCGGCCGGGCCGCTTTCTTGTAATAAAGTGTTAAAACAATTTTTTTTGACGATTTTCATGTTTTTTTTGACGGTAGATCCATAGTATTATAGATCATACTAATATTACGGCCTTACGACAAGTCATTTCATTTTGAAAATCCTTCAAAGTTTGCAAAAATTACTGTCGTTTTTTCGGCATTTGTCAAAATTAGACCTTTCATCGACGTTTTCTCGAGAACACCTGAACCGATTTCAGAAATTTAAAAGCCATTTGATGTATCTCGATGAGGATTATAGTTTGGCAGTTTTGTGCGACGATCGGCTGAGCCGTTTCTTTGTAATTTGAAAAAAAGTGTTAAACTTTTCGTCCACATTTAAGCTCATACTACCGAATCAATTTTAAAAAATCAAAAACTGTTCGAAAGATATTAGTTGGGAATGATACTGATCCTTGTATATAATAGTTGAACAATTTTTTTAAGCCGATTCTTATGAAACTTTTTTTGATGATATATATCATGGTCTTACAGAACTTATTGAAATATTACGGCCTTACGACAAGTAGTTTTTTTTTTTTTTTTTTTATTTATTTATTTTGGCTTCTGATTTGCATCATTTTGCCATTACAAGTATTTATACAGTTGTAGCAGTTTATATAATACATTGATAGTTATACAATAATGATTATGCTATAAATTAATTTTGCATTTACTTATAAAATTATATAAATATTTATAAATCCTTATGTCATTACTTGAAATAAGCATCTGTATATTGATGGGAAAAACAATCCTCACGTTTTGCAAATTCCTAACTAATTTCGATCTTTCCTGCTGATAATGCCTGCATTCCCAAAATAAATGGTCGAGTGTTTCTATGCTTCCACAGTCACACTTTGGATCCTGTATGATACCAATTCTCTTCAGATGCGATTTGCAGTAGGAGTGTCCGAGTCTCAATCTGCAGATTACTGTAATAAAATTTCGACTTTCTTCTATATTTTTAAACCATGTGTTTGGTGAAACAATCTCTCTCGTTAGTGCGTATGTGGATCCTTTTGTCTTTGTTGTTTCTGAGTGAGACTTCTGCCATAGTTCCAAACCTTGTTGTTTTATTAAATGTTTTAAATCTAGCGCAGGAGTTTTCGCAAATTGATCGCCGCTCGTGCATGCTTCTTTGGCTAGACTGTCTGCCATCTCATTGCCTTTTATATTAGAATGACCCTTTATCCAAAGAAGAATCATGGATTTATCATCAGTATTGATTTTCTTTATGATTTCTATAATTTTATATATTATTATGTTTGAATGTTTATTGGCGTGTTTTATGGCTGTTAGACTTGATTTGCTGTCACTTAGTATCAAAGATTTGTTAATATTATTGTCATTCACATATTTTACGGCAGTGTATATCGCTATAAGTTCCGCCGAAAATATGGATGTATAGTTTGGAAGTCTTACTTTGTTACTGTAATGGATTCTTGGGATATGTATGGCACATCCGGTTCCCTCTAATGTTTTAGAGCCATCAGTATAGATTTGCAAATAATCCGGCCAATTTGAGTTGATATGACGTTCTAAATCACGTATATATATGTCCGTGTTTGCTATATTTGTGCTCTCATCTATATCGATGTATGGTTTAATGTAATCGTTTAGCGGTGGGTAGATGTAATATGGAGTTTTATCATTGATTATGATGTTCTCTTCGTGAGGTTTAATTGTATAAAAACTATTTATTAGTGATGGAGCTGGTTTGTTTGTCCAGTAGCGTGTGGAGTAATGTAATCTTGCTAGATTTTCTAACTGTTTGGGTAATAATTTACATGATCCATTAAGTTTTTTCATCAAGAATCTGTTTGCTAGAATTTCTCTTCTTATGCTCAGAGGAGGTTCTCCTGTTCTGTTAATAACGCATTTGTCGGTGTTGATCTAAATGCCCCTATGCATGTTCTTATTGCGGAATATTGAATTTTATCAAGTTTATTTTGTTCACTTTTTGACGTTTGACCATATATAAAGCATCCGTAATCTATTTGAGTTCTAATCAAATTTCTGTACAGTAAAAGACATGTCTCTGGGTGTGCTCCCCATTTAGTATTTGTTATTTTACGAAGTATATTGATGCCTGTTTCGCATTTTTTGATAATTCTTGTATATGCTTTTTAAATGTCATTTTGGCGTCAAAGGTTATGCCTAGTATTTTCACGTTGTCTTTTATTATAACATCTTGAGTTCCAACCCTTATGTGACCTATGTTCTGAGGGAGTCTGTGTCTAGTGAAAATCGTTGCTGAGCTTTTGGTTGGTGATATATTTAAATTATTGCTTGATAACCATTTTATGTTTTCTTTAATAGCATAGTTCATTTGCGTTATACATGATTCTATTGACGGTCTTGATATGTATAAACAAATGTCGTCGGCATATTGTAATTTTTTAACACTTGTATCAGGTATCTTATGGTAATCCGCAGTATATATGTTGAATAATGTAGGGCTTAAAATGGAACCTTGTATGATCCCGTTGTATGCTGATCTAGGGCCGATCATATCTCCATTAGTTCGTAGATAAATATATCTTGGTGATATCAACTCCAATATTATTTTAATTATATTCTCTGGGATATTTATATTCCGTAGTTTTTTCTGTAGAATATTATGGTCTACGTTTTCATAGGCTTTGTCAATATCTATTGACAGTAGCAACATATATTCATTGTTTGACTTCGATATATTTATGTCGGTAGTAAGGGTACTCAATAAATCTATTGTTCCTCTTCCGCTTCTAAAACCAAATACGGTATCATGGAGTATGTTCTTATTTTCAATGTACCATTCCAGTCTTTCTTTTATCATTCGTTCGAAAATCTTTGCTACGCATGATATTAGTGATATTGGTCTATAAGAGTCTATAGATTGTGGGTTTCTATTAGGTTTAATTATTGGTACTACAATTATTTCTTTCCATTTTTCAGGAATCCAGTGGTGTGTGATCATATTATTAAATACATTTAGAAGTTCCATTTTAAAATTAGTTGGACTATTATTGATCATATTATATGAAATGTTATCCTTACCTGGAGCCGTGTTCTTTCTGTTTTTTAGAGCTCTTCTCAATTCATTATATTTGAAAGGTGACATCAATTCTGTTTCTTCATTATTATTCTTACTAAAACTATCTTGTTTGTTACAGACATAATCTGGTGTTATATTTTGTAATATTTGATGTCCACATTCTTCCATAAAATTTGGATTTATGTTCCTATTTGTGTTTTTGTTGTTGAATATTTTGATTTTCTTCCAAATTGTAGCCGGATTTGTGTTTTTGTTAATTGAACTTGTGTATTCCGCCCATTTTTGTATTTTCTTGTTCTTTAAAAATCTCTTGGTTTGTGCATTTATTTTTTGGTATAGGATAAAATTATCATAATTATATTTTCTGCGCATTTGTTTAAGTGCGTTTTTTCTTGCGTTTACCATAACATCACATTCTTGATCCCACCATGCAGCTGGTTTGAAGGTTGAGCTAATTATCACTTTGAATTTCTTTATGTTTTTTTCTGCAGCATGATCTATACAATTCATTAGAAATTCATATTTTTGTTTTCCTGTATTAGGTATGTTAGAGTTTTGGAGAGTTTTTGAAATTTCTTCGCCATATCCTTTCCAATTGGCCTGATTGGTATTTCATTTTTTTGTAGGGAAGATTTTGATGTTTGAAATTGCATTTGTGTAAATATGTATTATAATTGGTAAGTGGTCAGATCCAAGAGATTCTTCAAGTATTTCCCATCTGATATAATCTGTGAAATTGCTGGAGCATAAAGATAAATCGATATTCGTCGCTTTTCTGTTTCTTGTCTCGATTGTTGTGGGTTTGCCGTTGTTGAGAATTATTAATGAATGATCTTCTATGATTTCTTGTAATTTTATTCCTGATGTGTTGTTCGCCATACTTCCCCATGCAAAGTGATGGCTGTTGAAATCTCCAACGATCAATGTTTTTAAATGGATCCCTTCTATAGTTTTCCTCACATCAGTAAAATCTATTTCTTCTCTATTTGAGCAATAAATGGAAACTAAGCAAAAGGTTATATTTGTTTTAATTGTTACCGCACATATTTGTATATTCTTATTGTTGTTTATTGTTTCATATTCATCACAATCTATGTTGTTTTTGACGATGATGGCTGCTCCGCCGTATCCATCTTCTCTATCTTTCCGAAAAATCTTATACCCCTTAATTTTGCATACTGCATTAGGACTGAACCATGTTTCGGAAAGGACCGCTATCGAAATCTGATTATTGTATAAGAAATGTTCTATACTTTCTTTATTTGCTTTCAATGATCTACAGTTTAATTGTAGTATTTTTAAATTCATTTTGGTTTATTTATATTGTGTATATTGTTTCTATTATTTTATAAAACTTCCTGTAGTTCTCTTATCCTTTTCCAATTTACTTATCACAATACTCAGTAATCTATTTATGGAAGAATCATCAGATCTATTTATTATTTTAATTTGTGTAACTAACTGTTTAAGAATTTCGAGTGGATCATTTTCTTCTTTTCTTGATTCATTTTCTTCTTGATCCGTATCATCTTCCGACGTTTTAATCGGCCTTTTCCTACTAATTATATCTCTATTACTTACCCTTTTAATATCCGTCTCTTTATTTAAATTATTATACTTAGATACTTTAGAGGTACCTTGACCTCCTACCCTTGTTACATTTTTGACATGTGACCTTTTTGGTTTTCTAATCCATACTATGTCTTCTTCTGTATCCTTATCTTCTTCTATTAATTTTGATAATTCGTTATATTTATTTTTATCACAGTAACTTTTTTCTAGTCCGTATTCATCCCTCTTTCTTTTATCATCGGAAAATCTTTTTCCTTATCTATGGTATAAGGGTTAAATTTAACAACTCTTGAATATTTGTCATTTCGCAAAATATTCCTCGCTTCATGAAAAGCTATATTATGAGTCCCCATCAATTCATAAATACTTTTATGCCTTTTGAATTCAGGGCATTCAGTACTATTTGCAACGTGTTCCCCGGAGCATAAACAGCATTTTAAGTTTAAAATTTCAGTACAGGCTTCTATTCCATGTTGTTCTGAACATTTCGGACATCTTTTTTTACTTTTACATTGTTCTTTTATATGACCAAAGAACCAACAATTATGACACTGCACTACTTTTTTAATGTATGGACTCACCCTACATTTGACTGAATATATTGAAATTTTCTCCGGCAATTTGGAGCCCCTGAATGTTAATTTCACACATTGCGATTTATAATTGATGTTATTACCTCTTTTTGACTTTAAACATTTTACTTCCACCACTGGATAATCAGATTCTATAACTTCCATTATTTCGTCTTCCGATAAATTAATATCAACGTCAAATATTATCCCCTGTCTTACTACTAGATATTTAGGAATGTAGGTCCTGAGATTATTCATCTTGAAAAATTCATCTTCCAGTAAACTATTGGCTGTTTCTCGATTATTAATTACTAATTTTATTTTGTTTTTTTCCAATTTGTACAATTTCTGATAATTCCGTCTTCAATTTTGGAACTGATTTATATAACATCCTTCCAATTGCCATGTGATGTAACCTCCCAATATTTTTATTTTTTGATTCCACATATATATGATATGGTCCTTTATCGCATTCTTCAAATCGTATTTTATTGTTTCGAGCATAGTTACTAGACTTTACTTCATTCATCTCAACCATTTCTTCACTAACCATGTTATTGTTAATAGAATTTGATTCATTCTGATTAACATTTTCTTCATTATTCGCATTAGATACACTATCAGATTCTTCCCTTACTTTATCATTACTACTGCGTTGAATAGCCTTTACATTTTTATTTATTGTATCATTACTTTTCTGAACTTCAACTTTTGAATTGACTCCACTTTCTAATCTTTTGACTTTGTTATTTTTTGCGCTAGTCACCTTTTTAATGAATTTCATTGTTCTGTTAATTTTATTTTCTTTATCACTATTTACATAATTAGAGTTCCTTAGCATTGTTTCTTTTTTATTAACTTTTATTAATTCCAATCTTGATTTTATTAGATTTACTATCTAAATTGTGAATACTTTCACAACTACTTAAATCGATTTCTTGATCATCTATGCTATAATCCATACTACTTTCATTGTTAAAATCTTCAAGGTCATTTAGCACATGCATTGCACCTGCAATGGTTGCGCCTAAATCTGAATGTTGTGTAATGCCTTTATCAGGCGGCCGTCCGCCCTCGTGCCCGAACGGGCTCGACTCCATTGTTTGTTATCAGCTCACTATCAAAACACAACAGGTACAAGGTTTACTTTCACTAAACTTCAAAAAATATAAATTTATTTCGCACGATGTGTACGCTTCGAATGCTCACACAAGACTGTGACAAGTAGT
>NW_020539430.1:0-25444 GCF_003426905.1 Ctenocephalides felis
AATTATATATTGTTGGGCGCCGAATAGCTTTTCTCTTCATCAACCAATTTCGTTAGATGTTATTGTAATATCATAATAATTTCAAATTAAACACAATATTTTTCATGTATACTTTTATTTTCCCGTTCATTAATACTTGAGATGCTGTCGTCTATACGAAAATTACACAACTAAGCCAACTTAAAATTCCATTTTGGCTTTATATAACCTTTTATTTAGAAGAGGGGCTTACTCCTTTTAGGATATGATAAACTAAATTCATTTATATGTGTGAGTGCAAATTATGTGATTTCCCGATCGAAATTCATAGGAATTAATGCGTCGTATGCAGAGAATCACGTACGCATTAAGAAAAAGTTCATGGATCCCATTTCTGATTATAATACTTTTGTTACTCGATATGAGTTTAATACAATGTAACGAGTTCTTGGGATGAATACAATGTTGAGAAACTGAGAATCGAATATGCGTAGCTTATATTATAGTTAGTAATATATTAGTTATAGTTAAACCATTGGGTCGCAACACCTCAACCGCCGAAAAAACGCGCGCCCTCGTGCGTCTGTTTAAAAAAAAAAAAGCTTCTTGCCATGTTTCAAGTAACTATTTGCACTCATACATTTACATAGTAAAATTATTTCCATAATGTTAGCGTGTATGTTATAAAATACGATTACAGTTTTTTTTTTTATTTCATTTCATGAAATTTTAAATATTTTCAATAAATTTTCTTTCAATATAGTAGTTTAATGTCATTAGTTTTTAATTGAGTATAATTTCGTTTCAAAGTGTAGCATTTTTCCTTTTAAAATTTCATGATTACAAGTTTATTTTCATATATTTCATTGATAATATCTCAAAATAGAAAGTTCGATTAGTTTAACAATAATGCTGTAAATATTTATATAATGTTAATCATTAATTAATAATACTTTTTTTCTTATTTCATATAGTTTTCATGTATAATAGTGTTCTTACTTAATCATGCTATTCATTAACTTAATTTTATTTTTTTGACCTTGTAAATAATGAGGAACTTAAAATATTTTTATTTGTTACAAGTAATTTTTAATAACATGTTTTTTTAACTTTCTAGAATATAACTTTTTCTTTGTAGACTTAACTATAGAATATAATTCATATTTTTTTTTTAAACTTAAACTATTTAATATCTCTTTTTTTGTAACTTAAACTACAGAATATAACTCTTTTTGTATGCTTAAATTATTTATCTATTTCTAATAATCAAAATATTAATTTCATTCTTGGTAAATTCAATACGCGAGAGTAACAAATGTCTTAATCATTTGGTATGAATATCTTTAATTTATTGTTGTGAACTAAAACAGGTTTGTCATTTATTAGTATAGTGCTGTTTACATCGTCTGTTTTAATATTTTATATGGACCCTTAAATAAAGGCATTAATTTTTTGCATTTTCTCGAGTAAGTCTCGTCACTGAGTAATACTAAATCGTTGATTTTAAATGTCCGTTGATTTGCGTTTTCGTAATAGTATTTTCTGGATTTTGTTTTTGGAGAAGGATTTTAGTTTTAATTATAGTAGGTTTTTTAACTTTCTTCTTTACTTTATTTGCTTGACATTCCGTACATTTACTTATAAAATCTTTAATATTTCGCTTCATTTTTGGCCATTTATATAATTTTTTAATCTTATTGTATGTTTTTCTTATTCCTAAATGTCGTCCGTGCATTTGTGAAATATGAAAGTCGCATAAAATTTTATTTATCTGTTCCGTTGTTAAGTTTTCTGAAATATTAGTATAGATGATAGTAGTTTCATTTATAGTATTTGAATTTTGTTGAAAACTGTTTGTATCGTCGTTTAAAACTGTTAAAAGCGAAAAGTTTTTCTCATTTGTTTCTATTACATTATTTTGTCTTTTAATTCTTGTATATCGAAACTTGAATCTTGCTCTTTTTTAATGTTGTACAAAAAATATTATTTTCAATACATAACGTAACATTTTTAGTTTTGAAATTTATCTGTGCATCAAAATGTGTCAAAAAATCTTTCCCTATTATTCCTATGTCTTTTGTCGGTAAGTTTTTAACTACTTGAAATGGGAACGTTATTTTATTATCATTTATAATAAATTCTAAATAAACTGCGCCTAAAGTTTTGATTTTATCATTTGTGATTCCCGAAATTTCTTTTTGTAAATGTTGATATATCAATGTATCTAAATTTAGTTGATCAAGTCGTATTAATGAAATGTCACTTCCCGTATCTAATAAAAATTTTGAAAATTCATCTTTTGTATTAGTTGTCATTAATTGAATTATTTCATGATTATCAGTTTCGTTTATTAAAAATGAACTCATAATTTTTGAATTTAGCTGTTGTACTGTAACGGGATCGTTTTTTGTTGATGTTGAAGGTATAGGAATTTGGGATTGTGAATAAGTAATTTGTTCATTATTGTCATAGTTTGTGTTTATCCTGCTTTGTGTATGTGCGTTCATTGAGTTTGTCGTATTTTCTTTATGTATGCGAGAATAATTACATGTTTCTTGTGGTTGCGTCATGTTAGTATTACGAGAATTTGAAAAATTAGTTTTAGATACTCTACAATTCGGATCGTTACACTCAGTTATTAAGTGGCCATATTTTTTACAAAAATTACAAAATTTTTCATTTCTTTGATTATAATTTTCTCTATTAAAATTTCGTTCACTATTTCTATAATAACACGTTGAAGCTTTATGTCCTGGTTTTTTACAAATAAAACATGTTGGTATAAAATTTTGTGAAAATGTGTTTTGATTGTAATTTGAGTATGTCGGTCTATTTTCTGAAAAATCATTATTTGAAAAAGTTTGATTAGTCGTTTCTTCTTCAACCGCGAAATTTATAGCATCTGTAATATCATTAAATCTGCAACATTTAACTAGGTTTCTTAGTGGTTCTTTTAATCCGTTTTCAAAAACTTTTATCCCAATTTGTGTGTACGTCATTTGAATTATTTCTGCTGCATCTTGTCCTATCATCGTTATGTTACAAAAGTAAATCTGTCTCAAAATTTCTTCTATTTTATCACCGAATTTCTTTACCGATTCGTTATGTCTCTGTCTCAAACTATTTAGTTCTGTGATTAAGCTAGGTATTGTTCGTTTAGTTGCATATTGTTGCGTTAAGTAATATTTTAAGTCGTTCCAAGAATCAAATTTTACAAATTGTATTTTAGCTAGTAATTCTGGCGATAATTTTAACCTAATAATGTTAAGCAATTTTCTCGCTTCGCTTTCCGTCAAATCTTCTGCTAACGTGTCACATGCTAATATAAAAGCTGGCAAAGTTTTTGAATCTCCGTTAAAATTAGGTATTAATGTAAGCGCGATTTGAACATTTAATTTATTATCATTATTTATCATAGTTTGATCCATCACTATTTTAGTTTCGTCGATACGCTTCGCTTCGTTATAATCATTCATTTTTATATTTATTTGTGAAAGCGAAAAAATACAATATTCGAAAAAAAATTAAAATCTTAAATCTAATGTTTTACTAACTTGTATTTTCGTAGTCCTGTCGAAATTTAGGTTTATTTTTCTTCTTTTCGTCTGTTTCTGCTCGTTTCCGTGTGTGCGTTATCTTGGTCCTGCTGCAATTCAGGTTATTTTTCCTCTCGATTTTTGTTCTGCTCGTTTCCGTGTGTGTGTGTGGCTGAGTTGCGTGGTTGGATTGAAGATTCACTAATCGTACTGCGATGCGGTAAGGCAATCTTCGGATGCAGATTTCTTCCTCTGGACTTCTGCGTAATTTGACGTGGAAATATCTTAACACTACCCCGTGTTGACCACCGGGTTTTGAGATGCGCGGTTAAAATTTTGGTTTTGAGATGCCAAAATAGTGTCGTACAGGTAACGTAGTTGTAGATACAATCGTTCCACTTCAAAATAGAAAATCCCCGTTTTTGACTATCAGGTTTTGAGAAACCGTGATTAAAATTTTGGTTTCGAGATACCAAAATAGTGTCGTACCAGGTAATAATTTTCAAACTAGAACTTTCCAGGGATCGCCGCTGGCTCCAAATAATAAATGTCACCAAATATTATTAACACATTATTAAAAATACGCTCTTTCACAATTTTTATTTTTTTAGAAAAAAATTTAAAAAAAGTTTGAGAACCGCTGCCACCAAAATGTGTTGGGCGCCGATTAGCTTTTCTCTTCATCAACCAATTTCGTTAGATGTTATTGTAATATCATAATAATTTCAAATTAAACACAATATTTTTCATGTATACTTTTATTTTCCCGTTCATTAATACATTGAGATGCTGTCGTCTATACGAAAATTACACAACTAAGCCCAACTTAAAATTCCATTTTGGCTTTATATAACCTTTTATTTAGAAGAGGGGCTTACTCCTTTTAGGATATGATAAACTAAATTCATTTATATGTGTGAGTGCAAATTATGTGATTTCCCGATCGAAATTCATAGGAATTAATGCGTCGTATGCAGAGAATCACGTACGCATTAAGAAAAAGTTCATGGATCCCATTTCTGATTATAATACTTTTGTTACTCGATATGAGTTTAATACAATGTAACGAGTTCTTGGGATGAATACAATGTTGAGAAACTGAGAATCAGATATGTGCGTAGCTTATATTATAGTTAGTAATATATTAGTTATAGTTAAACCATTGGGTCGCAACAATATATATATATATATATATATATATATATATGAATGGAAACTCCTACACGGTTATTCGAATTTTGATTAATCTTTTTGAAGTTTGTTAAGGAAAATTTTAAGGACTTAATTGATTATAAAAATAAAGTAATATTTAAGTATATATATATAATGATATAGACAGTTATATCACAGGAGCTAATTAAATATTAAACAATTTATATTACATAAAATAAGTATATAAACATATATTCAAAACATTTGAAACGTCAGTACAAAGCTTAACAACATTGACAAGTCATGTTAATGAATTAAGCAAATTGCACGCTGTTCGACAAAAATAGTAAACAAAAACGACACTGCATGTTAAACTATTATTTATAAACATTTTAAGTGATTATAGTTTTGTTGATTTGTTAGCAATAATAAATTAATAACTACATCATAAACAGTAATTTGTTTAATAGGGTAAGTAAGCAAACATAAAAAAATATTAATAATTAAAAAAATGGTTGAAAACGTAGTGAGTTATAATCTTGAGAAATAGGAAATTAGAAACTAAATTCAGTATTTATTAGAAAAAAATTATACGTTTTAACTATACAAAACACATCAAAATTATATGTATGAAAATGAATTTTAACTGACAAATAGATTTTATGCACAAAAATAAATTTAACCACATTTAAAATAATAAAAATCAAAATATAAATTATAAATAACCAACCTCAATACGTAGGCATCAACTTGATCATTTCTGCTAAAGCTTATAATCTCGCATCTGACTATCTTCAATAAAGCATCCCATTTTGATCTGAAAATATAAACAAACCATAATCATTACCATTAAAATCCTACAAACGATTATATTTAATAATTGTTAGTTAATAATTAATTTTTAAATTATGATCTGTTTACATCACGAGGACATTTAGTAATTGTTTTGATACTTAGTGTATGGCTTGTTTGAGAAGCCAACCTAGTAGTTGTCATATACTAATTGTGGTACATTTATGCCTTTTAGCTGTATTTTTTGACTTCATACGCCAACTACTGCCGAATTATTACTTTTTTTACAATTTTAGTATATTAGATCGATAGGTTGTTTCTTCTTCAATCTTCTAATAGATGTAGATTCTAATATTAAATGTGTTTCATTATATTATCGTGATATCTAATATAAATGCTGTTTTCCATAATCTCCTGTACAGCTTCGACCCTTAACCAGTTAACTGTGTTTGACGATTATACACGTCATAGAGATGTGACACATAATTGTGTGTATTAACGAGTTATGGCTATAAAACAGTGAATTTGAATGAAATTTTTTAAAGAAAATATATATTTTGAAGTTTCGAGATATTTAGAATATTTTGAGGCAATGACTATATAAAGTGAGTGTTTGTAAATGGCATTTCACCTTGATCATAAAAATTAAAATTTGTCTACATTTAAATATCGCTTTCTACTGTTTATTTTGAAATAAGCAGTTTGCTTTTCATTAAGAATTATTCTTACTTTTTTACATTTACATGTACAATATTTCACGGATTTTTTTTTTCATTTCTTTTATTAATTACAATCTGTTTTATACAAAACAGATGAGTAAAATGCACTTTTTTAATTTGAGTGAACCCATATTTTTCTGATATATTACCTGCGCAACTTATCATGTGATTGACGAATATACTCGTCATGATCTCAAATCGGACGCCAAAATGTGCGTACAGTTCGATGTGAGCGCCACAGTTAACTGGTTAAGGAAAGTTGCATACACTTGCCGATATGTGTAAAAATAGAATTAATGAGAATAAGAAGATTAGCTATTTAGATAATTTTAAATGTTTTTTTTTAAAAAACATTCTATTGAACGTTATAAAGAGTTCAAAAATATTTGAACAAAGTACAAATGAAAATTCGTCAACGAATAGAAACTGTGATACTGCTGCAATAATGCATAATAAATGTATTGGTATTGCACTCATATCATGAAAATAAAAGTTTATCATCTCACAAACCATGTTTATTTTTAGCGCATATATTGTGCAATCCATTCCCACATACTGTATAAAATTTTATAACATTGTATTTTAAGTGATTACTCATTTATAACGTTAATGTATTTATGCTATTTGTTATCTAGAATATGAAGAATATTTAATATTGATATTACTTGAAAAAAAATCATAAAATCACATAAGCTCACTTAATCATTAGTATAACATAATATCTTATTCAATAAAAATATTTTTGTCTTAAGAATTTGCATGATATGTATAAGTATAACACTTGATAATTAAAAAGTATATAGAGTGAGAGCACGGCCTTAAGGGTCCGCGGGTACAAAAGTCCACCGCCGATATCTCAAAAACAAGTAAAGTTTGTTTTATCAACAATATTTGAAAGTAGGAAGAAAAAGAAAAAGAAAAAGAAAAACGGCAATGTTTCAAAAACTATCCACAAAAGTATTTTCTTCCGTTGTTAGTTTTTTTTTTGCGAGTTTGGAACTTAACATAATTTTTAAGTATGCGTTATTTAATTAATTTATAAGATGTATTGTTAATTTTAAGTTAAATTCAACAGATTTTTTTACATGGCCTCTATAAAAGCTTACACCTGGTTGGGGTAAAAAGGATCAACTGTACCTTTACCCTGGCAAAAAAATAGTAAATAAAAAGCAAATTAAGTTAAAAAAAGCAACTTTACAAGATATAAATGACATATTCAAAAAAATCTGCTGATATATATTTTTGGCGGACAGATAAGGGTACATACAGTGTTATCTCTGTAGAAATGCATTCATAGAATTTATATTTTGCGTTGAAATAATGTAGCTATTATATTGTAAAATCCCTTTAAAATTAAGAATAAGACATAAGACCTTTTGTGTTTTCAAAAGTATTTAAATATTATTTAACACATAATAAATTTAAATTCTATGCGATAAATAATATTAATGAGACTTATAAAACATATTTTGTCCAATCATTAGGTTTCAAAAATCGCTAATTTAAAGCGAATTAAAAGTATAGTCGTAATATATTAAGAGAAAATGATAACTTGGTTTTAACAAAAAATAAATATTAATGATTTTTTATTATTTCATCTGATAACGATAATAAATCTCAATATTATGAATAATAACATTCTAATTATATAACATTTTTTAAAAAAATATGTTGTATCTTGCCATTACAAATAGCATAAAACATTAATTCAAAAATATAAAAAAATTGGAAAATATTTCACGTTATAAAACAGCCTTTGGGTGAAGGCAACAATATTTGTTATTATTACAAGCAACTATATTTCTCGAATCGCAATTACAGAGAACATCACCATAAACCGTAATCTAATCCTATAGCGGGATATATCCTGTATCAAAATTTTCCATAATCTTATTTCAAATAACACACAATCATGAAGTTGCGATAGTGAAGAAACGCAACAGTCATGATAATTTTATCATAATAATAGAGTTCCCGGGAGCTTGAACGGGCAGCGGCAGGTAAACAGCAGGTAGAAAAACGCAATTGTCTGCTTATTCAATACTAATTTTTTCACTGAATACACACTTTCAGGCCAAGGTTATAGGTGGTACTACCCTCTAGGTCAGGGTTTCTTAAAGTGGGGGTCGCGAGGCTACTGAACGGGGGTCACGCAGATCTGATACTTTTCAGTCATTATAAATAAAATTTTAAAATTAGTACACACACTACGTGCAAATATAAATACGAATAAAAATCATACAAAATACTATTGTAGTTTTATTATAATCGGCGTCTTTGTGCGATGCACTAATTTGATTATTTTCACGATAATTTATGGCTTCTCAAGCTATGCTATTTGGCAGACATTTTTGATAAAATCATTTTTTAAACTTAAAAGCACAAGAAGAATTTGCCGAATTAACTAGTGATGCTACCTTGCGACTAAGATTTTCTCAAGTGCCTGTGCATGAATTTTGGATAGAAATGAAATCAGAATATCCACTACTATCGAAAATAGCAATGAACAAATTACTGCCATTTTGTAGAACATATTTATGTGAATCAGCCTTTTCCACCTTAACTTATATAAAATCAAAATACCGTCCAACTTTAATAAACGTTGAAAATTTATTACGATCTGCACTAACTCAAATTGAGCCTAGATTTAATTATTTGTGTAAAAATAAACAAACACATCCGTCACATTAGTATTGTTTGATTTATTAATAATATGTTTTTATTGAAAAAATTGTTACAAAAGTTTATTTTTTCTTTTGAATAAATAAATAAATATATATATATATATATATATATATATATATATAATTTTGTCATTCTATTCATTGTGTTTTATTACGAGCAATATCCCGTAAACGTTTCCAATTATATATATATATATATATATATATATATATATATATATATATATATGTATATATATACATTTCAACGTCAAATTTAAACACTATCAACATATATATATATATATATATATATATATATATATATATATAATCAGCACGTCTCTCCTTATCAATACGAATCGAATGTTTTTTGAGTTATTCAAATCGCTTCATCCGTGTTCCCGAAATCGTCGACGAAATTTTGTATCCGAACACACACACACACATACACGCACACACACATACACACACACACAAACATCCATTTTTTCTAAGGCATGCCAAAATGTTCAAAAGGTTTTTAAACGTAAAGATAAATAAAAATTTTCATATTCGATTTTTTTGCGATTACTATAACTTGCCCTGCGGGAAGTTAACAATAAAAAAATTGCAAACATTTATGCTAAGGGTTATAGTTCCAACCTTTATTTGGTGGAAAATTACTATAACAAATTTAACTAAATAAATATATGATAATGTTGAAGGTTTAAAGAATAACTAGCAGAAGATATTTGCAATTTGATATTCGAATATTGTAAATAAATAATCTTATTTATACTGATAAACCATGGTATACAAATAGGCACTAAAGTATCGTATTGCAAAATAAACATACATATATATATATATATATATATATACATATATATATATATATATGTATATATATATACATATATATATATATATATATATATATACTAGCAGGTCCGGCAAACGTTTGTTTAACCGTGTCCGCAATGTAAGATTTAGTTTAAATTGTATTGGCACATTTGGAGATTCAACGTTTTGATTTATCATTACCGCGCTTTTCATTAAATCATTAACTTTTAATATTTAATTTTCAATTACGAAGCAGCATCGGAACATTCATTTTTGGCGTAGATTTGCATAGTCTCAAAAATTGTTGCGATTATGCAAGAATCGATCAATATTTTGTATAACCTTTCGTTTCCAAAATCTAAAAATTGGTTTGAAAATGTTTCAACGATAAGCTAAACATTTCAGAGCGAATATATTTAAGCTATTCCATAAGCTAAAATCATAATCATAATAAGCATCAAACTTTGATCAAAATTTGAAGTTATCGAACTAAATGTGAAATGATTGAACTATTAAAATGACTTATGAAATAATAATTTGTGGTAGAAAGGTGAAAATTTAGTGTTAAATGTATTTTTCAATAGCGCATTAAAATAAAGAAATTTGATCTCAAAAAGAAAATAAGTGTTAGAGGGATTGACAGCCCTTGATAAAAATAAATTGTGTTTTTTTTAAGTAATATTTAAGCTTTTGTATAATTTCAAGAAAATCTGAACTAAAATTATGTCAAAAACATAACAGGGCATTGTCTAATATTTATAAAAATTATATAAACTGAATTGCAAAGTTAAAATTATTTATTTGAAGTATATAAGTGAACTTAATTTTAGAACTTGCTAATCCGAATTATTTTCGATATACAAAAAAAAATTTAGAAAAAAAAAGTTTTAAAAATCTTTTCTCAAAAGCAATTGCTTTGTCAACACAAGCAGAAAGTTTTTTGAATCACTCAATCCGTTCGCTTAAAAACACGATTCTATTCCATGCACTCTTTCTTCGTATCTTCGAAACTGCTGGACCTGCCATTGCCAAAAGCTAATCAGCACACACACAGAAGAAATGCAAATAGGTCCAAATGCAAAATTTCATAAAAATAGGTCCAACCATTTCGGAGGATTATTGCGAATCATGACTAAGGTGACCATATTTTTTGTAGGTCAAAACCAGGACGACAAGTTATTGTTAATCTAATCATAATCATAAGCTGACTTTTAGTAGGACTTTATTAATCGATTGTATGGTATACTTTTTATACCGGGTTAAATATGAACAACTTAAATATATATTAAAATGAATTAAATAGTTAAATATATATATATATATATATATATATATATATATATATACATATATATATAAATAGATCAGTAGAATTAATGTGAATCTATATTTTCGAAGCAACGTAGTAGCAGTTGAAAATTTCACAGAAATTGGTGTTTATTCAATAAAAACTATATAATTATTAGTGATGTGCCAAGTCGAATCAAGTGATTCGAATCATTCGAATCAAGCCTTTAACGACTTGATTCGAATCAGATTTTACTTGATTCGAATCAACTCGTATCAAGCCGCGAAATATTTACTGTGATAAAACATGTGTGAACACAAATTTTCATAAATATAAAAAAAATGTTTTAATTTAATTCAATATTATAATAATATAAATAATAATAATAATAAATATAAAAAATAATAATAATAAATATAAAAAATAAATCTTGAATTAAATCATGCGAGTCACCCGGCTTTAATACGCTTAAATGTATCACCCGACTCCAATTTATATGACTTTAACCGCATTCATTGTCTAACAATACCATCCGAGTTCCTATGACTCAAACCGACTTATCCCGACTTCAAGTCGTTATGAATTGATTCGAGTTCCTATGACTCAAACCAACTCATCCCGATTTCAAGTTGATATGAATTGATTCGAGTTCCTATGACTCAAACCGACTTGAAGTCGATATGAATTGATTCGAGTTCCTATGACTCAAACCGACTTATCCCGACTTCAAGTCGTTATGAATTTATCCGAGTTCATATGGCTCAAACTGAATCATACCGACTTGAGTTCGAAGCATGTGTCCGCGTTTCAGCGTATCGACTTATCGAGATGCTGTGCGTATGGGTCTTGAGTGTTTGTTTATTTTTGACTAAGCGCTGAGAGCAAATTTGTTCATGAAATATCAAAAACTCATTTAGATAATAAATACGCGATTTAAATTTTAATTATTATCAAAATAAACTACACAACGAGTTTTATACACATACAAAATTATCATATTTTAATTATGCAAGTAATGGCAAATTCACACAAATGAAATAATATCAATCTTTACAGTAGAGTGAGTAGAGGATTGAATTTTAAATCATTCGTAAGACGTTAGATTCAGCCCCCTGTTTAATTAGATCTAAACAATCAATAATATACACATGCATTCTTTCAACGTAAGATTAAGAATATTGTTTTATATGCTTTAGTGATAGAGAAGTGTTTGGTTATATTTTACTGTAAATTCACTTGAAATATTAGTTATATTTGTAGCTAGTTTATTATTATTATATATATATATATATATGTATATATATATATATATATATATAATATAAATGTATTCATCTCTGCACTTTTTGGAACTAATTGCTTACTAAATTAATTATTTCACTTATAAAATTATTAAAATGATATTATTTCTTCTCTTAAATTATATTAGATTGTCAAATATCTCCCTTCCGCCTTTTTGTATTATAAACAAATAGCAAAAAAGCGGAAGGGAGATATTTGACAACCTAATAATTGCTCATATATGAACTTGATTCGAATTGATTCGAATCATGATTCGAATCAGGTTTTTTCTGATTCGAATCACTCGAATCAGGAAATTTTCGAGTCGGCACATCACTAATAATTATGTACATTATATAATATAATTATATAATGTCTCACGTCAAAATATAAAAAACTTCTCAAAAAAACATTGTGCAAAAAAATGAAATGACATTTTACTATACATATATTACTATACGTATATAATATATTATATAAAGTGACATGAGCGCCTCGTGAAGAGATATTAAGACATTTAAAGTCGTGACCTCGTGTTGTACATATACCGATTTTATTTTTACATATTATGCATAATATTACGAGATGCTTCTTTATATATAATTAACTTCCCGTAGAGTAAGTTATTGTAATCGTCCAAAAATCGAAATTGAACATTTCTGCATTTCTCGACGTTTTGAAGTTTTTTGAACATTTTGGCATACCTCAGAAAAAATGGATGTGTGTGTGTGTGCATGTGTGTTTTCGAAAACATTCGATTCCTATTGATAGGGAGATGTGCTGATTAGTTTTTGGCAAATGCAGGTCCAGCAGTTACGGAGATACAGAGCAAAGAGTGTAGAAAATAGAAATCGAGTTTTTGAGAGAACGGAGAATCCAATTTGAATGATCTAAACAACATTCAGTTCGTAATGATGAGGAGAAGAGGTGATTAGTTTTTGGCAAAGGCAGGTCCAGCCGTTTCAAAGATACCGAGCTAACTGTACGAAAAATGGCAGTTTTCGAGAGAACAAAGCATCCGATTTTCATGATTCAAAAAACTTTCTGCTCGTGTTGACGAAACAATTGCTTATGAAAAAAAATTTTTTTTTCGTAGATCGAAAATATTTCAGATTTTTATTTTAATTCTCGCTAAAGTTCGAAAGCTCACTTATATGCTTTAAATAAATAAATTCAATTTTGCAATTCAGTTTACATAATTCTTATAAATATTAGACAATGTTACAGTATTTATAATAATCTATTTGAAAATCTTTAATATTCTCGAACATTTCGTTACGGTACGGGAGGTTCCAGTAATTTGCCTTAAGGCATGATGCCATACACCACTAGTTCTGGTATGAATGCGATTCGATTCCGGTACGTTTTAAACGTCACCAGAGCGAATGTGATATTAAATATTTATAAGTTAAAATTAAATAATATGTAATCCAAAAGCAGTATTTATTAGAATAAGTTCTCTTTCAATATATCGGCGACAAGCAAACATTATTTTTAGAAAGCAAAGGCACATGCATTTGACATATTCTTTACGGCGTTATTGCTATTGAAGGGCTGATTGACAGGTTGAAATAAAAAATAAAAAGTATAGATGATTTCCTATTTCTATATAAACTAGCTGTAAGTGGAATTCTGTCTTAAGGCAATTAAGGCATCGTGCCTTAAGGCAAATTGCTGGAACTTCCCGTACCAAAAATTATTATTTTTTTAAAAACGATTAACATTTTTGAAAAAAATTTACTTTAAAAAAATAAGATTTTTGAGAAACTATAAATTGGACAAAAATTTACTTTTTTTTGAAAAAAAAAATTTAAAAAAAAAATTTTTTTTTGTTAATTTTTTTTTTTGAAAAAAATTTTTTTCTCTATTTTGACATATTGTGGAAGATCTAAATTTTTTTTTCAAAGCAATCGTACTGCTTTAACTGCATAGGGACAAAATATAAGGCGCGTAAGCGCCGCGTCGCTGTCTAACGCATAAGCATTGGTACGGAACCCATAGGAATGTTAACAAAATGTATACTTATTGTTAAAATCTCTATAAAATATCCGATAATTTGATGTGCATATGTCTGATGATCATTTTTGACCGCCAAATGGCTCATTTTTTTACTTTTTCCTCCATATCTCCGAAACCGCTAGACCTACCTTCATGAAAATTTTATCAGTTCTTCATCTTGTCAATACAAGTGAATTATTCAAATCGGACGTTCCGTTCTCTTAAAAACTGAGTTACCGTTTTTGGCACTTTTTGCCCCGTATTTTCGGAACGGCTAGACCTGCCTTCTCCAAAAACTAATCAGCACGTCTCCTTATCAATACGAATCGAATGTTTTTTGAATTATTCAAATCGGTTGATCCGTGTTTCCGAAATCGTCGACGAAAATTTGTATCCGCACATACATATACACACGTACATACATACATACATACATACATACATACACACACACACACACACACACACACACACACATACATCCATTTTTTCTAAGGTATGCCAAAATGTTCAGAAACCTCTGAAACGTAAAGATATATAAACATTTTCATTTTTGATTTTTTTGCGATTACTATAACTTGCCCTACGGGAAGTTAAAAAAATAAACTTGTGGTGCGTGCCTAAAGGCAAATTGCTGGTACTTCCCGTACCGCAATTTAAAATATTAGGTTGTCAAATATCTCCCTTCCGCTTTTTTGCTCTTGGTTTATGATACAAAAAGGCGGAAGGGAGATATTTGACAACCTAATATTTAATTTTAATTTTAATACTTTAGCTTAGTAGATTTTTTTAAAAAAAACTTGCGTTTTTTAAAAATTAAAAAAAAACCTTTTTTCAGATTTTGACATTAAAAAATATGGTCTACTTTGAAAATTTTGAAATTTTTTGAAAATATTCAAGAAACCCATTCAAGTCGGTTAACCTAAACTGCCGGCTTTAAACTATTTGTACTTATTATTAAAATCTCTGTAAAATATTTTATAATCTGATGTGCATATGCCTAATGATTATTTTTGACCGCTATTTATTTAAAACCTTTTTTCTATCTACGAAACCTTTGGAGTACGTTTCTAACCTTCTTTATTCTAAAGTTTGTCAAAATGTTGCGAACCCTTTGAAACATAAAGGTATAGAAAAATGTGTTTGCGATTACTTACCCTACAGGAAGTAAATAATTGTAAACTGATAGAAAAAAATAGGAAAAGATTATCATAGAAATAATTGCTCAAAATATCATCTTTTATATTTACATATTTTTTAAGAAATTTGTCATATTCATTCCTCTCCTAATTTTGGGTTTCATTAAATACTACATATACGAGTTTCTCGAGATGTAAATATTTGAAGACAAAAGATTACTTAAGGGATGTGAATATGCGTCCGCATGAATATTTGAAAACATTTTCAAAAGTTACATAACTTGTTAGTCAAAATTAATAAAGATTCAATCCAAGGAAACCAAGAGAACTTTTGATACTTTGTATTTGTATTATATACTTATATATTTGTATTATAATGTATACAAATTGTATACATTTCTATAACTATTACATAAAAATAGTTGCACTAGGTCAAACATGCGAATGGAATGAAAAGAATGTTAAGAATCTTAAGTATAATATTAAAATCTGAAAATTTAGATCAAAATTACGTGAAAATAAAACGTCAATAGAGCTAAAAACAAAAAATGTTAAAGATATTATAATAAGCAAATCAAAAGAAATTTCAAATCGATCAAAATGTCTAAAAGTTGATGTAGCTAACATAATTGCATATTACAAAAATCCTCTGCTCACAAATAGCATGATGTCTAAGGTCAGCAAAAATTTCTATATTCTGCATTATTAAATGTAATGTAATAGAGTGGTACATGAAAATTACATGCATGTGGATTAAATAAGATAATGCTTGGTTGTTGATTTATTTTATATCCAATGCAAAACATAACAAATACAAAATTTGAATTAAGTCGAGCTATTTTCATTAATATTTTACTGCTTCACAATATATAGTAGGAAACTAATTTAGCTTAATATTTTGGCTTTCATCCGTTTTTTACTAAAAATCTATAAAATGATTATGTACTTTGATATGACTTTATACTATGAAAATTTCCTACTCATTTGATATTTCAGCATTAGAATGAAGATAACAATTCTGATGCATTTTGGGAACTGTTGGTGCAATTGTATCAAATATGGTATATTTTCAAGATAATATGTAGACAGATTATATATATATATATATATATATATATATATATATATATATATATTGCTTTACGTGGCGAAAGATATATTAAGTGTTTTTGGACATTCATCCAATAATTAACAGAATTTAATAAAGAAAAATGTCTTCATTGTAGCAGCAATGTATACAAATAATTATTAATTGAAAAAAAAAACAAAAATGCAAACACTGACACATAGTTATATAACAAAAAATGTTTAATTAAGCATTAAAATAAAATAAATTTTATATTTATTTTATTTGTACTTTATAAATCTTTTCATTTATTTTATTTGAATATTGAAGTAAAAGCTTTTTTTGTCATATAGCTCTGTGCTATAATAATTAGTGTTCGCATTTTTGTGTTTTTCTTTTAATCATTTATATGCACTAAAGATGAGTCAAATAAAAGCTCGAAACGTTCGATACTACAAGAAAGACTGTTTCTTGCCCAAAAACACAATATATATATATATATATATATATATATATATATATATAATGCCACAAACAAATAAATATAAGCATCCTACCTGAGTTTCTAAGTTTATCTACATGGTTCCGAAAAGATTAGAAAATTATGCAATGTTTGTTTTCGTTTATGTGGTATATATATATATATATATATATATATATATATATATATATATAATTAAATTGCGTATGAATAAATACAATTATATGTCAATAAACAATTTGCATAAATTATCAGAACTTTGTATATAAAATTAGAATTAAAGAATGAATTAATGCAGCATCTATATATAAATTACAATCCATTATATAAATAAATATATTTAAACTGTTAAGTGTCAACGGAAGAAAGAATATGATTTTTGTATATAGATAATATGGCATAATATGCATCCACTAACAATTTATGCAATAATATATTTCACATTACAATTGTATAAATATATTGTCCAATGAAATGATAATCCAAAAAGTTAGTTGATATATTTCTATTTTAATCGTTATTCAACAAATTTACAGTTGCAAAATCTACGAATCCGGCTTTTGATTACAAGATTATTATAAACACAATATATTGAATTCTGTTAAATATATGAATTAAGTTGCGGTTAAAATATAGAAATAGTAACATAACTTAATTTTCGGAACCAATTAATGTTGTTTTAATACTATTTTTTGAAATTTCTGCTACTAACCTTGGTATTTTACGCAAATCTGCCATTTTATTCTTTTCATTTGGGGCAAACCAAATTTCGAGAAGTTTTTCCACTCCCTCAAAAAATTGAACACTGTTATTTATTACCTCACTTTCAGCCATAGTGCACAAATCAATTAAAATAGAAATTATTGGAGCAACACATTAATACCCTATTGCAACGCGTCAAGAACAAGTACTGACAGGAGGACTGAATTCGATTCGATTCGATAGCAAGCGCTCGAGCGCCGACGACGTTTCTCGGGTGGTCACGCCGTCGCACGCGCGAACTATTATCGACTTCGGCCAATTACCAGAGACATCTAGCGAAGCATTACGGAAATACAAAACAGGCTCCTTACTGACAATTGAGGCGCCCCCCTAAGGACTCTAACCAGAATCAGACATCTCGTTAGACTTATTGTTCTAATTCATACATACAGTTTTAACCATATGATTCTAACTGGAACGATTTAATACTTTAAAACATGCAACAAAGTAATAAAACAAATTAGTATTAACAAAATATACATATATTAAATTGTAAAACATGTTTAAATAAATATTACAATACACATAATTTATCTTAAAACATACATATAAGAATATTAATACAAGCACCATTTATAGGCATTAAACATAAGAATGTAAGATTGACATGGAATGTGAAGCACCAATAAAATAAAATATACATTGCAGTCAGAAGCATAAAAATATCCCGCAACATAAATGCATATACAATGTAAATTTCTATAATTAAAAAATTTGCGCACAAACAAGACTAATTACGAAGGTAATACTTCAAATGGTGGGACCCAACCACCAAATATTTTTTCCAGTTCTGAAGCTACAGCTATAGTAAGGTGATCATTGTATGGAGCAGCCACTACTTGAACACCTAATGGAAGTCCATCTTTATCCAATCCAAGGGGTACTTGTGTAACAGGCAGATGTAATACATTGAATATTCCCCAGTATGAGAAATTATATGGTCTTAAAAATGCTGAATAATGGTAAGGTGCTGTGAAAGTTGTGCTCGGGTATATCAGGACACCATCAGAGCCTAATAATTCCTGAAACATTTTTTTTTTATATAATACTGCAATAATAATCTCTATATAAATAATTTAAGCAACCTCAAAATATGACTTCAACTTTTCTGTCAATTCTTCAGCCCATTTGGCATTTTCTGGCTTTAGTAGACAGCTATCAAGCAAACTCAAAATAGAAGCCATGGTGTAATCACTTTGTCCAATGCACTATAAAAATAATAATGTAAAAATTTGCATCACTCATATTCAATATTCGAATTGTTACCTTTTTGAGCAGTTCATGAATGCCATTAGCTTTTGCATCTCCGTTATTCAAAAGTGTTGCGAAATCTGCTGGTTCTTTAGTCATCCAGTAGCGCCATAACCTAAATGAATATTCGATACCCTCAGCTGATGCAGGCTTTACTTCATTACATACTGTTTCGAGTTCACGTACAACCCTTGAAATATAAAAGTGTTAATATGGTAGGTATCAGAAAATAACATGTCTTATAATTAAGTTTACTTTTTTAGGCATTCTTTTAATGGCTGACATACAGAGCTGCATTTAATGTCGCGATTTTCTTCTATATAGTACACTTTTAAATTCTTCATTTTAACTGGAGTATCCAACTTCAATAAACTGCATTTTTCACCTACAAGAATTTTTAGCAAGGGCAAAAGATCTTCAGCATGACGAGTCATAGGACCAGCTTGTACCATTGTATTGGTCTCCTGTCCAGTTCGGAATGTACAACCTTAAAAATCAAATAGAATTGTTAGTGTACATAGTTGCATTAATTATAAAAAGTATTCAATGTAAATGTGATCACATAATCACCTTTCATATTAGTCAACTCTGATGTTGGTTTATGACCAAATATACCACAGTAAAAAGCAGGCATCCTAATAGAGCCACCAATATCAGTTCCTAATCCCCAAGCTGATCCACAAGCTGTCACTATAGCACCTTCGCCACCACTTGAGCCTCCAACAGTACGAGATAATTTGTATGGATTTTTAGTTAAACCATACAAATTATTATATGTCTCTTGCCTAATGAAATTTGATATCATTTTACATAATAGAAAATGTAAATAAAAGAATTTAGAAATAATACTTCTTAAAAATATTTTTACATAGTTAAACAATTATATTTTACAGTTTAATTAATTGCTGAATCTTTTTATAATGTACCTACCATCTGTTCACCTCCGGAACGTTTGTGACACCCAAACAAATACCTCCGGCTTCTATGCTTAATCTTACAACTTCAGCATTTGAAGCAGCACGCATATATCTTCGACAAATTAATCCAAGAGTATGAGAACATCCTTCAACAGCAGTGGAGTCCTTTGTTGTAAAAGGAACTCCTATTAAGTTTATTTTGTTAGATTTTTTTTTTTGTAATATTTAAACTATGTTTTCACTTTAGAGATAATTCTACAATGATGAAGCAATAAATGGTAATTTTCGAAAACTTTTAATTCATCTCTAATAATAGTTCTAAATTTTTTAGGTATAATTAAATATTACCCAAAAAAGGTTTATTCTTGAAGTCCTGTTCAGTATATTCTCCGTTGTTAATTTTTTTGTCTATGGCTTTAGCTTCCTCTAGTGCTTTATCAAATCTCATGTCGACTACAGCATTTAAGATATAATTGACCTGAAATTAGACCAGTATACAATGTTCCATTAAAAATAATTTTTTATATCCTATTAACCAACAATATTTAATTGTGATCTTTCATCAGGCCACAGTCTCTAATAAATCATCCCAATTTTGATAACAATTCCCAATTAATAATAAATACAAATTAAAGGAAATATACAGTCACATTCATCTAACAACTTTTATTTTATCTTAATATTGTTCATACATTAAATTGTTGATCTTGAAAATGATTCAAATGATGGAGATTTCAGATCTTTATTTTGCAAATTCATTTGGAATATTTATATTTGTGTTTGATAAAAGATATGACCACTTTTATCTGCTATCAATAGACAATGAAATGACAATGTATTAATAATATTTACATTTTTTAAAAATGATATGAAACAATAAACAAATATATGTATAAATTAAGCATTATTATAAGAAACAAACTTCTATTTGTTAAAGAAAGAAGACATAATACAAATGTATTAAATAAAAAGTTATCAAATTTAAAAAAACACTCAAAAAAAAATTTTATTATGAAATCCTACCTTGTTTATCCTGCGTTGGTATGCAGTTACAACTTCTTCAGATGTTAACTTGCGTTCACGAATTTTTTTAGCAATACTGACTGCACTCTCCATTACAAAATAGTCATCTTCCAAAGGAGATAATGGTTGTTCTTTGTTCGACCAGTACAAAGAGAAAATATAATCAATAAATTTATCTAAAAATTTTCGAAACAGTATTAATAGCTGCATGACTATGCTGCAAAACATTGTTCTGAGCAGCTTTTTTGTTTTGTTGGACTTGTGCTGTAAATAAAAAAATAAACAAAATGATCAGTGCATAGATTATACACCAATTTATATTGATGTACATAATTAGAAACTAAATTTACATATATTGATTGCACACAATGCAAATGAATATTCAATTGCACAAGCATAAATTAACTGTCTTGCATAAAGGCAGTGTGGTAATGAAAGAAATATTTTTGTATTAAAGTAATAATGATAAATATGAGCATTTTTTTGAAAATGTAACTTTGAAAATAAAAATATAATTTATAAAAAGAAGTAAATGACATGTTTTACAATAAAAGTTAACAGCGTAGAAACGTCATTAGCAAAAGTAGTTTTATGTATTCTATTATTACACCCAATTCTAAACAAGTTGTATTCAAAGAATATTCTTACAGATAACCTCAAATTCTGTAGCTCCCTAACTGTTTGTCTTAATGTGCCTTGCTAAAGTAAAATTTGAATAAACAATAACAGAAAATAAAGATATTGTTGTTCACCTGGGGAAACCAATCGTCAAATATTTCTTCCTTAAAATGTACACTTGTGCAAGGTATTTTATTAAACTAAAAGACTAATACTTTCTTTTCCAGCCCTGTATGATAATATGAAATAGCGTGAATTATGTATTTTAAATAAAGTATTGAATCAGCCGATACTGGAAATAATAAGCTATATAAAACTTCTGTAAAAATTTTATACTTAAAGCTAAACTGTCATCATAAAATATTAATATCAAAAAACAATTATTTAAGTAATATTTGTTTAGCTTAATTTGTTTCAAAAATATAATACTACTGTACTATACTTTCTATTTGCTTTGCAAATAATCCGTAATAATTGATATTATAAGTGAATTTTATTATTATACCAAGCCGATTATATATGTCACTTAGAACACAAAAATAATTCTTAGCGTACTTTATTTTAAAAAGGAAATAAACCATTTTAATAACGTCAATTCACATTTGTACAAATAATTAATATAACCACTTACCTTGCGCACACGATTTTGGTCCGTCATATTTTATTTATAAAATTTATTTTCAATGTAAACACTTAATTCACTAAAAACAAAATTCAATTATTTTGTTCATCAAATACAAAAAGCGGGTAAAACCGAACGCGAAAGCCATGACAGTGTGACATTTGAAGGTGAGTTGACAACAATTACGGTATCGTACGATGTTTCACGAAAGGTGCCGATTTGTAGTCACCTGACTAACTGCAAAAATACGTACGCGAAATTTAAAATTTCAAATATGAAATAGCGAAAATAATTACATTTTTATGTGAATTTATGGCATATAATGTACAATTGGATATTGTATGTCTTTAGGAAAGTTTCTGAAATTATGGTTTTAAAAACAGTTATCACATTAGTAGCATTAGTACGTAGATTGAAATCTGAAATCCACAGTAAAATCTGTGAATCAGTATTTGCAAAATAAGATTGCAAGAGACAAATGATAATTGTATTTGCATATATCAAATACTAATTTTTGGACATAATGTGAACGTTTTCAACATATTTGCATTAGCCTAAAGGCGAGCTGCTTTTGCCAACTATCAAATACTAATAGCTACAAGAATTTTGGTTAATCTATACAATTTAGTTTAGATATTTTTTTCTAAATATGATATTAAAACTTGAAAATAACCAGAAAAAATAATTTTCTACTATTTGCGATATCATAATCTTTGAAAACATATGAAAAGTTGATAAGTAAAAATATTTTTCCTTGCTCTATAAATAAAGTACTACGATCAGTAGATATATTAAGCGCTTAATTCACTTCTATACTTAAGTCTCACGTTATTGTAAATACACCATAATCATAATTATAATTGTAATGTTTTATTAATATATGTTATAATATATATTATATTATAAATGTATTATAATACTTATATGTAAGGGTGACAAATCCTCATTAGTAAGGGACATGAAAAATTGATGTCAGCCGATTCTCAGTCCTGCTGAATGTATATATATATATATATATATTATATATATATATATATATATATATGTATAAAGATAAACTATTTGTGTTGTTTGCAGTAGTTACCCCTTTCGCTATGTGCTGCATACTTCCACATTCAGAATTATATATCATTATATATTTTAGTCACACGGAAGTCGGAATATTGAAACTAATTGTAAGTGATATTTTGATTTAGAGCAAGTGGCATGAACTTCCCGATATGTGTAAATAATTGACTTAATCAAGATGTGAAGTGGTCTTAATCAAGGAATTGAGATTTAGATATTTAGTGAAAATTTCCAATTTTAAAATTTTTGAAATCGGTGCAGCTATTTTTAAGAAAACGTCACCAAAAAGTTAAATTTTGGTTCACATACACCACACATTACTCTTAGTATCTATACAAGTTTCAAATAATTAAATTCTGGATATTTGAACCTTTAACGAATTATAATACATAATACATATATTTTATTATTATTATTATTATTATTGTTGTTTTTGAATAGCAATGTGAACTTGAAGTCATATAAGCTATTAGGCTAATTTGACTTAATACTAAGTTAGTTTTACAGATGGTCAGTTGTCTCATGTCTGTGTGATATATGATGTTATTATAATAATGTATCATGGAAAATATTTTCTAAATGCAGCAAAACATATTGCTATCATTTCCAAGTGAAAACGGATGTCCTGCTTGACGCAGGCTCCTCGAAGCGGGACCAAACTCGGGACCTCTGGTTGAGGCCCTGTCGCTCTAGCCACTTATCCACGAGTAAGTGGTAATTTCATATATAATATAAAACAATGTTTCAAAATTATGAATAATAGTTATACACATGATCATGAAAACAATTATTACTATATAGTTACATACTATTGATCAAAATGTCATAAAATAATTGACTGATTATGATTATTATCATCTGAATGATAAATCCATTGAACATATAATTAAAGGTTTATTACACAAAATAGCTTACATTAAAATTGCGTTTAACATACATAATATTCATTCATTAAAAATTAATTAATAACAATTATAGAGATTTTGCATATATATTAACTAAATTAAAATTCATATATTCAAATATTCACAAATATGGTCAATTACTTATAAATCAGTCACATAACATCACGTTTTATATACATACATAATATAAAAAATCCATATAATCTTCTACTTTAGGTTACAATAATTAAAATTATTATAAATCGTTATAACTGTTTTTGTACAGATATGTTTATATGTTACTAATAATAAAATCTTTCTTGGTTATTCATTTTAGGTGACTATAAGCACAATCTGTTGTTGTCAGCCCACAAGTTCATGTGGTTTCCATTTTCCTGATCTAATTGATCATCCTCAAATGAAACCTAAAAATAAAAATTAATCGTTAGAATAATAGCCAATGAATTTTTTCGAACGTAATTTCTAAATGTGGTGCATTAAATTCAATATTGATATTACTTGGATACTACAAAGTTTTATATATAAAAGTAATGTTTCAGAAACGTATTTCACTCGTCGAATTGAATTCCATTACAATAGAAATTGATAGATCGATAATAATACAGTTACTTAGATGCTTTTATCTAAAATTGAATCAATTCTTGGAGGAATATTTCTGAAACTTGGCGACCGCCCACACTATATTGTGCGATGTGCGATACTTGGATTACATGATTTTACTTGACATTTTTCTTGTGAAACTCAAATTAAATATAAATTTTATCTATATATATATATATTCTAAAAAACTACATTTATTTTTAAATGAAGTTTTCTACAAAAAAAGTTTTATTCAAATATAAATGAAATTAAAAATACAACGTAAAAAGATCTTGACTCTATATGAACTAGACTTAAAAAAAGACCAATTATTTCAAAAACTTAATACCTCAAAACAAGCAAAGTTAGGCATTTTTTTAACATTTAAGAGTAGAGGGAAAAATATAAGTAACCAGCCATCGCGTTAAATCAATCAACGTTGCTATCAGAACATAAACGGTCATGTTTGAAAATCCCAACAAAAGTATTCTCTTTGTTTATTAATTCTTTTGGTTGTGAGCATTCTTGTTTAGTTTGCGAAATCTTAATATAATTTTAAGTATACGTTATTTAATTGTTGTATAGTATATTTGAATGTTAAGTTAAAATGAATAGTTAATTTGAAGTTAGATTCAACATGATTTTATATAACCCCTATAATACATTTGATCTGGAAGGGGTAAAAAGAATCTATTGAACCTTTACCTTGGTAAAGGTGTAAACAATGGAAAATAGCGAATACAAATGTAAATTCAGTTAAGAAAAACAATTTTACAAGAA
>NW_020539431.1:0-17097 GCF_003426905.1 Ctenocephalides felis
AAAATAATTTTTTCCCGAAAAAATCATATATCTTCCTTAAAATATATTTTATGCTAAACTTTCACATTTCTAACTACAGTCACATAATACATTACTGCCTTTGTCCAAATTGCAATGTAACAAACTCTTAAACTAACATAATTGAAGAATTTTCTTCAAAAAACATTCAATTTGTAATGATTGGGAGAAGTGATTAGTTTTTGGAAAAGGCAAGTTCAGCCATTTCGAAGATACAGAGCTAAATGTACAAAAAATGGCAGTTTTTTGAAAAAACTAAGCATCCGATTTAAATGATTCAAAAAACTATCTGCTTGTTTTGACGAAAAATTGCTTTTAAATTTTTTTTAAATTTTTGTTATATCAAAAATAATTCAGATTTTTATTTGGCTAAAGTTCTAAAGCTCTTTTATATATTTTATATAAATAGTTTTAACTTCACAATTCGGTTTATATAATTTTTATAAATATTGGACAGTGTTTAGTTACAGTATTTATAATAATCTATTTGAAAACATTTAATATTCCTTGAACATTTCGTTACGGTACGGGAAGTTCCAGCAATTTGCCTTGAGGCACGATGCCATACACCACTAACTAGGTTACAAATTATTTACTGAAATTATAATACGGCAATTGTTTTAAATATTAGAGGCTTACGACAAGTGATCCAATTATCGATATTCTATTTTATATATTTCTTGCTAAAATATTAAATACAACGCTTAAAATAAAAATGAATGAAATAATGAAAAGAAAATTAAGAATAATTTAATACTAAAGTCAATGAAGAAATTAATTTAATCTGTATAATAACGTAATTTCCAAATAATTATACATCGTAATATTTAATAGATTTATTTAGCGTATATAACGACATAAAATATATTCTGTACACAAATTAGATTTAAACATTTTATAATAATAGTCAAATATAGATAAAGCTCAATTTTGGTTCAATTTTCGTGGATTATTTCTTAATCATTGGTCAATGCAACTTAAATTTAGCTTTTTTCGGTGGCGAAGCAACATGAAGGAGCTATAAAATATTTAACACTTTTACATATAGTTAAATGCAATATATGCACATATATACAATTATAACAATTGCTTGTTAAGTTTACTTAATATTTGAATAATATATTAATATAACAATAGCATCTTTCACGAATTAACAGAAGTATTAACAAACATTTCCATCCATTAAACCATGGTACGAGACGAGATACTCATAGATGTGTTTCTTGTTGTTTAAATCTAAATTTAAATAAATATTATTAATTTTTTTGTTCATTATATAAGATTGAAATATAAAAAATTATAGTTTTACGTAATCGTAAATTATACATATCGATTTACTGTACAAATTCTATTTGTATTTCACAGCATATATATGTTTATTTTAGCAAAATTTTTCCTAGTTTGAATTTGTTAACATGGGAAATGATAACACACATACAGTGGCAAAATGTACATTAGTTATTTATGTTGATTATTTGGCGCAAATAAACATTTCAGGAATAAGTTGAATATTGAACAAATAATCCATAGTTTATACATATAATGGCCTCATATTTTTCTTGTTTTTTTTATTCATGTTAAAAAATTCAATTATATTCAACGTTGGCGGATATGGATGTTCTCTTCTTCTTCACTTTAAATAATTAACCCTCTCGACTCGGATGCGGTCGCTCCGGTGGCAAAATTCATATAAATCTCGTAATTGGCGAGTGGATAGTGTTATCATATTGATTGTAACTATCATGAAAAAAGCAAAAATAATTTATCACATGTAATTTGAAAATTATGAGTTTTTAAGTACAACGTACAGCTTCTTTGCACTGTGACCATTTTTCGGTTATTGTATACAATACAATACAATGCAATTTTTTACATATTACAAAACAAGGGGCCAATTTTCCGATATAATAGACTGTAACATAGACGGTAAAACCATGTTACGTTAATATTTATACTAATTTGCACTTAAAAGCTCGTCATTACCAAACTACATGGGATAAGTTATTTTTCTGTTCTTTTAGAAAATAGTTGCAATTAATACTTTTAATTTTGGGTAAAATATTTTAATCATGTCCCGTGATTGAATTTATTATATCAATTGAAATAAAATACTATCTACATTCGACATAGAATGAATTGAGCATTTCATGTGAGTTAACCAAATTTAACTAATAACACTATTCTACACATTTACAAGAGTTAATAACATCGAATAATAAAGTATTTTATGCTAATGATTTTGAATAAAGATTAAAATAGAAATATGTATATAGCGAAATACAATATCAACTAAATTGTATACTTAACACAGGAAGACTTTTTGCACCAAAAATATTAAATGATGAATCAAGTATCTAGAGTAACAAAATTTATGTTAAGTTATATATATAAAAATTTGTTGTAACACTTTTATCATATAAAGCAATATAAAAAGCATTTAAACATTTTACCACATATATAGCATTCTTACTATAATTTTAAGCTTAACTAATACTACAAATTCAATATTTTTAAATCTTCATACAAATACATTTCTTTTAACATTATAAACTATGTTTTATGTGTTTATAAATATACATATAAATATTATAAATAATACATTTTATTTGTATGTATTTAATCGTTTATTTGTCGTTATTATTAGAAAGAAAGATGAAAAAAATAGATTTATTTCTAATCCAATATATAAATATATTGGTATATTTAGAATTCCATATCGACACAAAGCAAAGCGACAAATTAATAACAAGTATGAATTCGTTACTACTAATATATATATATATATATATATATATATATATATATATATATATATATGAAATTCTAGAACGAACTATCCAACAGTATGGTCGATTAATAAAAAAAAATTCCTTGATTCATACTGGTATACTGTAAAATTTGGGTTCAATATTTTAAAATTAAAAGCAGTATCCTTTACCGATGAAAAATAAAAATAAAATCTATAACGAAAATATTATTTGAAATCTTAAAATTATTTTATATCTATAGAGTAACCACAGATAACTAATACAAACACTCTTAATTGAAATTTCAAATCAATATTTCTAAACAATCAACTAGTAAGCCCATAAGCCTATCGATCTTGCTGAACTAACTTCTGAACGCGTTTTATATAATATTGGTTAGTTTGACCGATATATATCATATCACAATCAGCGCAATTCATTTCTTAAACCAGATTCCTAAGGGGGCGTCCATTAATCACGTGATTGATTCTTTATGAACATTTGAACTCTCGAAAAAAAATTCACACTATATAAATACGTGTGATACCCTAATACACCCCTCCCTCTCCGACGTGATTTTTCGTGATTTTTTGTCAAACCTCCCTTTCCCTAAAAGCCTCACGATATTGATGGACGCCCCTTAGTACGTGTGATATTAAAATACGTTTCTGTTCAGGTAAAAGTAGCACTAGTGGTTGTGTTAAAATTGTTGACTAGCCAGAGCCATGGGTTATGCAAGTTTTTTTTTCAGATAAAATAAAGTAAAAAAAACTAAAACGTACGCCATAACCGAAAGAATTGGCATATATTAAATTTCTCTATACATATATTAATTTTCTCTAAAATCACACTGTCAATCACACTTCACAATATTTTCTGATATACAATATAAAACGATAACAATATTACACCGGTACAAACATTTATGTTCATTATTAATATTATATTTTTAGTTTTTAATGCGTTTTGGATTTTTTCTAACGATAAATGTGTACATAAAGTACACCACAACGCTCATGATATATTATTTTGAGTTTGGTCGACAGCATACTAATTTTGTTAAAATTATACAATTTATTTCATCTAGTAAGTACTTTTGTTGAGGAGATATGTAACAACAAGCAATTGATAATATTTTATAAGTTAATTAATATCAAGGCTCATAGAAATAAAGTTAAAATAGTTGATGACTCAATCAGTGGATTAAACTTTATTGAGACTAAATAAATGTTCAAATAAAGGTGATAAATAAAATTTGCTTCGTACTAAGTATCAAATCAAATAGATGAAAAATACTAATTGGCATACTTAAATAAAAATTATATTGGAGAAGATATTCTGAAATATAACAAATGCACGAACACAGATGAAAATTTAAGTGATAAATAAAATTTGTAGTAAGACAAAAAATTATTATTTTTTCATTTTAACTGTGAAATTATATTGCCCTGGATACCAATTATCCCAACTACACTATAACGCACATTTATCAAAGGATAATTTATGATCACACATGATAGATAATCTAAAACAAATAATAATCTAGACTACAGAATTGATTATACTTTCATTAGCTACATAGAATTACAAATAAACTATTAACTTTGATATTTTATTGTATAATATTGATTGGTGTTCGATATTATTCATGAATTTAACGTACTATAAAGTAAATAGTTCTGATAATTACATCGACAGCGGCGCATTTTAATAGATTCTATTTACAATCAATTACAAAACATTTGAATACGTTAAATATTATATCCATGGTAGTAGATATTTCGATTTGATCTGATTTGTAATACTATATATTCATATATATTTTTATATTAAAGTTCATGTCCTAATTTGGATCAGGGTATGTTTAATATTTATCACAAAGCTAATAAGTTGGTAATATTTATAGATCGTTAATATAGCACAGACGTCTTCTGTGCCAAATTTTCGTAATAAATTTTCTAAAATTTATGTAGATATTCAACATTAAGGAACCAATTTCCGATAAAATATAAATGTAACTTAACGTTGTTATGGCAAACCAGTATTCATATGAATTGGTAGTAAAAATAGTCAAAAAGCTATGCATTTGCTGAGTCAGGTGCTTAACATATAAAACCTAACTTGAAAAACGCATAAAAGTGAAACATAAAATGTTGTTCGTTTCTTATCACTCGTTTATTGTCTCTAATTACACTCTCTACAATATTCATCTCTATATGTCACTATTTGTCTGTCACAAAATATAGAGATAAATATTGTAAAGAGTGTAATTAGAAACAATGTGCCTTTGATAACACATACGTGAAGTTATAGTAATATACGTGAAAGTTGTTAATACGAATTTATGTGAAGATATGACCCTAACATAAGGTTGCTGTAACATTTCTATTTTATCAGAGAATTAGTCCATAAATCTATTTATCATTAAAATCAGGAAAAGCACTCAAATTAAAATATTCTAGAAAATTTATAAATAATAATATATAGGTATTATTGAAACCTCGAACAATGTTTAAGATGTAAACGGACCGCAATTTTTGTATGAAAATTTTAAATTTTTGTAGTTATTGTGAAAACTATTTTTATTGACCATTTCTGATAGTAGTTGAATTCACTGAAAAATTAACATATTACACAGGCCGAATGTTAAATTTTGTTTTATCAAACGTATGTCTAAGACTTTTCAACTTTCAATTAAAAATAAAAAATAACCTCAAGGACAAATGAGATTTATAAGTTAAAAATTTAATTACACAGGATAAATACAAATTTTAAAATAGACTCAACACTACTAATATTTTTACTTTATATTATTTATAAACACTAAATATCGGCGAAAAATTCAACAAAAAAAATAAGTTCTTGAAAACACACTGAATGTCGACTATAGGCGACAATCGTACACACAGGTATGTCGCATGACGGCGTTTGTCTCAAAAGGTTTTTTTCGAAAGAGCCGGTCTACAAACAATGTACGAGTATTTAACCAGTTAACTGTGATTGACGAATATAATCGTCATGCAACGGTGGCATAATTTTGTATATTGACAAGTATAATCGTCAGGCGTATAAATCAGTAACCATTGCTATTTTATTGGAATTTTTAAAATAACAAAATATATTTTGAAAGGTGGTGTTGCTTAGGATATTTTGAGGCTATAGCAATATAAAATAAAAAGCATTTCACGAAAGTAAAATGCATAAACTTCCCCAAAAGTGGACTGTTTAAATAACAATTTCTTCTGTTTATTTTAAAAATATATTTTGCTTCTTATCAAAAACTATTTTTACTGTCTTACGACACAAAATTGTGTGCAATGTTCGATCGAAGCGACACAGTTAACTGGTTAAGGCTATTATTTTAAGTTCAGTTTCATAGGTCCACTGTTTAACAGAATAAGATTATCTTTAACTATAAGAAATTTACCTAATCATTCGTTAACAATGTGTATTCCAATCGCATTTTCAACGCAAATGTATGTTTTTGTTAGCGATTAGTTGATTCCCATTTGCGTTTTGGTGTTGCGTCGCTAGGCATCCACTTCGTGGCAAACTTCCATGTAATCTGGGTGGTGCATTATGTCCTTAATCATGTCCTTCAGCATCGTATATCGAGGAAACATCGGATAGACTTTTGAATTCATGTATTCACTCTAAAAAAAAAAAATTATTGCCCAACGAACCAACCCAACCACTTGTACCCCATGCAGATTTCGTGAAATGACCAAAAAGTTGGTATATAGAGCATTAAGATTGTTTGATGATTCTGTAAAAAGGTTGGTTTTTTGAGGTCACGCGATTCTAACGAGAATATTGTTTTAAATTCTTAAAGGGGTATTCTGGCATGAAACTAAAAAAAAATCGATATTTCGGATATTTGCAAAGTATAACTATTAAGGAACTTATATAAAAGATGATTTCTCAACATTTGAAATATTTTTGGCGATATAGGTCCTCCCATTTTTCTTTCCTCCGCATAACTCTATATATATATATATATATATATATATATATATATACCTTTGAAAAATTAAAATTAAATATAAACAAACACTTACCGAAATCTAATGTATTATTACAATATTGATTGATAATGCTTCGAGGTATATGTGTGTATGATGACATATATATTAAAATATTAAAAGAACTCTTTAATAAATTTAAATTCAATCACTTACCTTCAATTCTCTTATTAAATTCCTCAAACCAGAATATTTTTTGAGAAGACGATACATATCATTTGTCATTTGTGTGTTTTCGGCTTCTATCTGGGCAGTGGTCATATCTAGATATAATAAAATAATTTAATTACATGTAAAATGACTATCAAAAATTATTTTTTGTGTTTTACTTAAAATGGAAAAGAAAAGATAATATGAACTTTACATAAAATATTACAGAATTTATTTTAAAAATAATTTACCTCCTAATCTTTCTATTCGTTCACGTCGATCAGCAGCCTCCTCTGCCAGTTTTGTTGAAGTTTTGACGCCTTCACCACTTTTTTGTGTTTTTTCCATAATAGAACATGCTCTCAGAACAAATGAAGGAACCGTTTCTTGTTTTTCTTGCTTAGGAATGTCCACAAGAGTCCAGTAGTTTGTCTCCAGTCGTATTACTTCCTAAATTTAAATATATGTAAGTCGAAAAAACTGGAAGACATAATCGTAGTTAAGCAAATTGATTTTGATTTAAAATATAACAAATATAAACTACAGTTGTGCAATTAAAAATGTTTTATTATAAATCGACATCTATTGTTATTATGACTCTTGGCCGAGGTTGACTCGGATTGCCACATTACTCCCTTTCATCGTGGTCATCAATTCACATTCTAAATTTTAGATATTAATTATAAGAAGTTTTAATTATCTAATTCACCTTTATCATGAGTTTAAGCATATTGTAACGATGGAAAACATTTCGCTGGGATTTGCTATCTCCGTACTTGGTCATAAGGGTCACCAACGATTTTTTGGCAGTATCGTAGGACTCTTCTAGGCGTATACGAACTGCCCTTAGACGCTCGTTGGTATCTATCACTTCGTCTTTGCTTAGTCCACCTTTAAAATAATAACAACTTGTATATTAATACAAATGTTCCTGATACTAATAGTTTACTCAAATGGTAAAAATCTCAAATTAAAAACTAATCAACTCGTGCAACGTAATTACATTATTACAAATAAACATTTCAATGTATATATAAATATATAAAATTATTAATGAGAAAAATCATTTTCCATTTTCCATTTTCCATTTTCCATCTACTGCAAATAAGCATTTACAATTGTCCTTCAAATTAATTGAAATCAATCCGAGTTCGTTCTATTCTCTTGATATGCAGGAAAATACCTCGACAGTATTTGACCAAAAAGGAAAACAAATCATAGCTGATTTTTAATTGCTCAAGAAGCAATTACTGAAGCAGAAAATAACAAAATAATTGAATTACTTCCAGCTCTTTGAAAACAGGAAAAACTTATACAGAGAAATGGATCTATCCAGCATTGGTAGGAAAATATATTGTCAGTAGCAAATGATAAATGTGTACGTTCTATTAATTGGACATGATAAAGAATTTTCTCATATTTATTTTTATTTTTCATATTTAGAATATAAATCATTAAGACTACTTTCAAATTCTTATAAGTAATTGCAATTGTGGGTTTAGAATATAGTTTATCTAAAAGCTTTAGAAAAAATTGTTACAAGTAATTATTACAGAATGCAAAGTGCTACTTCTCTATAATTAACAAATTATATATATATATATATATCAGATTAATACTTACTCGCCGTTCCCTCATCTTTTACATCTTGCACAATCCGTCTAACACTTTGGGTGAATTTTCCGACAAGATTTGTGGTTCCAGCTAATACAAAAACAATAATTAAAATTAATCCACCATGTTAAAATAGTTTTATATATTTATTAGCAATGTAAGTAAAATAATAGGTGAAAATCAGGGGCGTAGTGCACATTGGCAAGGTCCGCACCTAAATTTTGTGGAGTCCCTCACCAAGGACAATAAGAAAAATTGCTCAAACTCAAATAAGTTTCTTTTCATTAATATTTACCTGCTTATATTTTCCAAATTTTACAAATAATTCAAATTTAATATACAAATTCATTAAATCATTTATAGCTGATGATGGTCATAATTTTTAACTTTTAGGTAAATTCTGAATAGATGCTGACTTCTAACTAGATTCTAACCAGGTTCTAACCTAGAACTGACTGCATTCCAACCAGACCCAAAACAGTTTCTTATGAGATTGAATAACAGAATTCTTTTCTAATATACATGGTGTGCTAGAGCTCAAAGTCTAGGAAAATATAATGATAATATTGATCGTAACTACCAAGAAAACAATAGAAAAAAAGGTTACTAGTAATATTTTAGTCTGACTTATTTTTAAGTTTTATACTGGAATTTTTTATCACGAAACTATTGAATATTTTACCATTTTACAATCCTGATTAAATGGGCCGTCTTTTGATGAAAGTTGCCTACACACTTTAGTACTATTATTTTGAAGACGAGCTTTTCAAAATAGTCCAATTTTAACAAATTGTCTTAATTCTTAGAAACTCGGAGCAACTCTATGCTTATTTTTGACTATGGTCCTAGAAATGTTATGTACAGTTACGAATTCAAAATTTAAATGAAGGAGATCAATAAAAATTTAGCTACTAATAATTGAAATAATAGATTCAAAGTTTAAATGAACAAAATTAATAGAATTAACAACTCATAACTAAAATAATGAATCCAAAGTTTAGATCATAGATTTCCAAACTTGTTTGTGTCGTGGATACCTTATACTTTGCCATGAACCCTATATTCAGCTAATATCGATTTTTTTATAAATTTCCATTTATACTAACGTTTAGTATTAACTATTTAAGGTAAAGATTCAAATACAAGTTTAGACATTAATTAATTGGCTTTAAAATAATAATAAAACATAGGTATTAACAAGGTGTGTTGTGACCCACTATCGTGGATGTCTAAAATTCCTTTTTGCTGATGTGAACCCCTCAAAAGAAATCAATGAAAATTAACCACTACACTAAAGTAATAACTGAAACAATGGTCACAGCTTGTTCAGAGCTTTAGGTTGCACTTAAAAAGTCATAATTTTCAAGCTCCATAAAACAATTGTGTAATTTTTGTCAAGGCAGTTACGATTAATATTATTACCCTGTATTTGCAAGAACATCAACAGTTGTCAGCGATTCATACAACTTTTTAGCTATATTGTTTTATAAATGGAATTAATAAAAAAGGACATAATTAATTTCTATATTTCTATATCCTTCTAATTAAATACATCTGATAAAACTTTTTCTACTCCCATAGAAGACAGCGAATTAAATATTCTGCTCGTGCTAATACAAAGCCCGGAACTTTTCGCCCCAGTATTTGACGGTCCCGGAGCCATCCCGGAGTCCCCGCCCGCCTGTGGGTTTATCTCAGCCGGTTCATTCAATTTTCTCAAGGTCGGCCCATAAACCGCCCGTAGATCGTATACATACTACACTTCAGTGTAATATAAAGGCTTAGAGTTATGAATTTTGGCAATTTGGACGACGAGGATTTTGTAGACGACCCTGGGTTCACCATATCGAAATGTGGGAGAAGTAAAATTCATACTAGAATTAGGGTTCACCCAAAATAGTTTTTGAAACTATATAAATATAATAAAAATTTTTTAGTATGAGTTAAAGTTAAAAAAAAGTGAAAATAATATTATTAGTATATGTCGTTCATAAAGACATTATATTAGGCATGTTTGGTTTGTTTTTTCATTAAAATATATATTGGGGTGGTCCTTAATATGGATTTTTGCTCCCTTTTGCTTAAATGCTTTCAAATTGATAACACAAAAATTTCCAAAAACTTTAGCTCTTAATATTACGTTTAAGATAGTCCGCACTCCAACCAAAGTTTCATATCCATATAACATGGGTAAAAATCCATTTGCTTTTTAGAATTTTATATCTTAGCAACAAGTGAATTAAATTTTGAGAATAACATTGTTAACATTGAAATAACATTCTTATTTTGATTATAAATAAAAAAATTGCAACAAAAATTTGATATATTTTATAAATATTAGTAGTTACTTAGGAAGAAGAACGAATACACTTTGGTTGGAGTGCGGCTCAAGAGCTGAAACTTTCAGAGATTTTTTTTTATCAATTTGGAATCATTTGAGCTACCATATTCAGTGTAAAAAAGTATACTACTTAAATAATAAATTAGGTTCTACTTCTTATAAATTAGGTTTGATTGGTTCTATTTTATCATTTTTAATATTTTCTCACTGTCACATTGTTTAGTTATTTTATATTATATTATTTCTCAATTTGTAGCCCACCGAAAATGACATAAGATAAAGGTGATATAATTTTTTACAATGTTTAATTTGATGTATTGCCTTGAAGGTTTAAGTCATATATATATATATATATATATATATATATATATATATATATATATATATATATACATATATATACCCTAAAACAGGTCCGTGAGCTGAGTTAAACTTCCTCTATTCAAGGAAGAATAGTGTGAAAGATTTCCCATTGTCATTTCACACCGTAGTGCCCGAAATGGGCTATTTTCAATTGGAAACATATTTTTGATCTATGTATATTTTCATATACAAGAGACATCACTGCTGCCCGACGTCAGGTTGTCCAGAGAGAGATAAAAACTCACTACACGAGCCCAAACCATCCAAATATTAAACAAATTTACATAAGACATTTGTTTTCAATTTTTTGAGGTATATTAAATATGAAACTAAATCATTCTATAACATAAATACGATTACCTTTGCATTACTATTAATACGTATCTACGAATCTCGTAATCTCTTTATTTGAGCGTTCAAGTAGCGCTAAAACTTCATCTGATTCCTTTGAATCCTTCCAAATCAGCTTATATTGCTGATAGTAAATTGACTAAATCCAAATTTCACGCCGAAAGTTGTCAAGCGTGAATTGCTAGTAAATTTCCTGATTTCCCAAAAACATTAGTAATGGAAACACCTTTTCTAAATATTTCAACCTTGATCTGGTATCTCCATAAATAACCAATAATTTATTCTACTTTAAAATTGACTTTGTTAACTTAATTTACTTGTTTATGCCCTATTTTTTTATAGTAAACAGGGTAAAGGATCAGGTGGTGGTGTTTTTTCTTATATAAAAAAAAAACTTTTGAATATAACTTTTACAACAAACAATAACATATACTTAAAAATTATAATTAGGTATAACACACTAAATACAATAGCACAAAACCAAGAAAAAACAACTAATGGTACAAAATACTTTCGGTGTGAATTTTGATGAATTTCCGTTTATCTCCTGGTTATACTCCTGGTTGTTTGATTATACATCTTTTGCTTTCTAATTTAAAAGAGTATCATCAAAAATTTCTATACTTTATTTCTATGATGATGACGGACCTTAATAAGCCTTGCTCTAATCTACCTATAAATTTTAATCAAGGATTTTCTGGATCTTACACGTATCAACTTCATACAAGATGTTTCCAATAAAATCCTGCCCTTACCAATAATGCAAATTCTTGACCCATTTCCACCCCGAATCCGGCCCGGAATTCAGAGACGATCGTGTCATCACATAAATTTCATCCGTGCACACGCGACATTTCGCACCCCGGATTTACCACCAGCATTCCCGATTGGGCATCGCCTAGGGCTTAGGCCAATGGGAATTTCTGGAACCGATTGTGAAATTCACGGTTTCCCGACATCATGTGTACGTGTGTATTTGTTTTCAATGTGCGTGTGCTCCGAAGGAAAAGCGGAATGGAAACCGGAAAATCGATAGACTCAGCATCATCAACGGCGGCAAGGCGAAAGAGCGCGCAGAAGTCACTTGGTATAGGACACTTAACACTGATCTTCGGGGTGATTGAAGGATTCTTGATATATGGTCTTGGATGGAAGATATTTTTTATCTTGTGGAAACACTGACTTTCGAACTCAGCATTGAAAATATAAAAATTCCAAATAATTTCTAAATGTTTTTTTATGTTTGGTAAAGTTTAGCAAAAATTAACAAAGTGTCGAACTTTTACAAACAAAATCAAGAAGTAGTTTGTAAATACTGACTAGAGCTTAACATTCAAAAAATAAATTTTACAAATATTTGAAAAAAAGTGTTAAACTTTTCTTCCACATTTAAGCTTATACTACCGAATAGATTTTAAAAAATCAAAAACTTATGATACTGATTAGTTTTAGGTGAAAATTTACTGAGCCATTTTCTTGTAATTAATTGTTGAAAAAAATTTAAGCCGATTTTCATGGAACTTTTTTTGACGATATATCATATCATATATATCATGGTCTTATAGAGCTTACTGAAATATTACGGTCCATAGTTGTTATATAAGTTGTATTGTATTTTATTGTATTAAATTTACAATTACGAAAGTAAAGTATTAATCTAATTTCAGTAACAAACCTTTAATGAACTGATAAAACCCAAATGACTATATTGTCACGGTGGGTAGCGCAGATTCCTCGGCTTGATTAAAGTCTCTTGATTATATTTACGACTATCGTTAGAGCCAATATTGCCATCGTTGAATTTAAATCGAATACGGAAATTGATACGACGTTATAATTTTCACCAAATAGTTTTAATTGCATTATTAATTATAAATGAAACTTATTGTTAATATTTAAATGTCCACTGTATAGCCAAGAATTGTAATTGAAGCAAAAAGTTAGATTCAATTTGATGGGAATTAATGTGCAAGGTACTAATTAAAAAAAATTGTTATATCTACTAAGATACATTTCACTTATATCTAAAAATCATTTAATTTATCAGTTTAACATTTTATTTACTGGTTTCTTATTGTTAATCATCAACTTGAATATATTTTTTGTGTAAATATTCAAAAGCGATAAAGTGCTGAACATGTGTTAATTTTATGAAGACTTCGTTTTCAACATAATTTAGATAAAGAGTAAGAATGTATTTATAATTGTGTAATATTCAACTTCATACTATTAATATATGCTTTATTGGATAATTAAAAATTAAAAAAAATATAATTTCTAAAATATAAATATAATTCTTGCTCAGGGTAGGTATGTCTATTTAATTTATCATAATCAGACTCATTGTTTATTGAAATATAATTATTACAAATAAAATCAATACAACTTTCGCATATTTTCAATAATGATCTCATTTTTTGTATAGATCATACTAGATACAACTTTAATAATAAATCATCATGGAGTTGGAACAATTAAATCAATTTTTTTTATAAAATTGCTGTTTCTAACTCATTTCACACTTTTATTTAGTAGTCTTATCGTTTATGTCTTGACAGTATTGAGGTTTAGGTGTATTTTATATTTCTACCATCTGTAAGCTTTTATAGAGGTTATATTAAAAAAACCTGTTGAATGTATGAACTAATTTAATAACGTATTCTTAATCTTTTCAACTCGGATGCCGCCGCGGCAAAATATTTGTTAATTTCTGAACTCGCGAGTGGAAAGGGTTAAAAGCTATATTCAGGTATCGAAAACTTAAAAACCGTGCTCAAAAACAAAAAAATGAAGATGCACAATTTAAAGCCATGATTGGTTACACATCTTTGCCCTCTTCTTTCAACTATTCTCTTTGAAATTTTTACTTGGTGGTGGATCTTTTTATCAGTGGATCTTGAAGCCCCGTTATACCCTATATACTTTAATAGATGTTGTAATATAAAGTCGTAAACATTTCTAGTCCGTATTATAAGATTAATACAACAGTCTATGCTAATACATATTATAAATTATTTTATAAAATTGTATTGAATAATTCATCAATTTCCACTTGACTCAAATATGCCTCACTTCTACGTCAAAAAATTCACAGCACAAATTTAAATCAGTAAATTCTGTAAATTTCTTCTTCTTCATAGACGAATGCATATATTATACAGTATAATCACGCTTTTTATGTTTAATAAAAGTAGAATTGAAAGCTCGTACCGAGATAGCGCAGAACTTATTGCTTTTGTTCTGATAGGCATTTTCACATAGCGTTTACTCCCAAAAGCAAGATATTTCCCTCTTGAAGGCAATTTGCAGATACGCGCTTCACAAATTAACGCCCCCCGAAGGCGCCTGAATATATATTGTGTGTACTACGGGCACGAAATAAATAAATCTCGGCCCGAAATCGAGCTAGGAGCACAAAATACTCGTAGGTACTACATTACGAAGCGACGACAAAAAATATACTCAGCATTCGATATATGGGGGCACGAGATAACCGAGGAAAACCTCGAATTGGTAGATTTATTGAATTTTTATTATGTAATTCAAAATTCATATATATAAATTTCATTTCTATGGTTTTGAAATCATACTTATCAGGAATTTTGAAAAGTGACTTTTTATAAAGTATTTATTTGTTTGATTATTTAATTAACATAAAGTAATAAATTAATTATCTTTAATAATCTCAAATTATTCATACATAAATATGTTAATAAAAATAATTTTGATGTGTGAGTCAAAATCTTCATAATAGAGTCAAATCAGGACTCTGAACTTAAGCTATCTATATCTAATATATATGAGTCAAGTCTTTAGGGCAATACATCAAATAAAAATTATAGAAGTTTATAAAATCCGATCATCATATCATTTCCTTATGTTTTTCATTATTTTATTAAATGTTGTCCTGAGTCACCAACATAAGTAGCATCGCAATCGTTACAGTCGATTTTTTAAACGATGATAGTTGTACGATCTACACTTGTGCACATAATTTTTTTTCCAAACCGGGAAAAGATTTTATTTGCAAACATTCTTTGATCTATTTCTTTAAAAGAGGGTTTTGAAAGTCGACAAATTTAAAAAAAATCGAAATCATTGTTCAACAAAAAGTCTTAATTCTAGAAACTGAGGGCAATTAAGTCATTATTTTAGACTGTGGACCTAGTTACTTAGGTTTACGTTTACGGTTCTGAAGTTTAAACAAACATGATAAAAATTAATCGTTTTTTCCTAAGTTTTTTCATGGTAGTTTCTGATACAATCTATGCTAGCGGTCGGGAATCTTTTTTAATCATTACCCCAAAATATTTTTGTCTAAGGTGATATTACTATCATGGCAAAGAGAAATTACCCCCATACGGACAACTAGGTAAAATATATCAATTAACAAAATATACTTTTTACCCCCAGAAATTTATTTGTGGTAGGTTAACCCGGTTTTGCAACCGCTGATCAATGCGATCAACTTCTTGATTCGGTTCGACTCTCGTTTCGTGTTGACTTCTATAACATTTTGTATAAAGTAATAGCTGTGTTTCTAGTTCCAATTTCTAATGAATCCTTGAAATCACGATTAGTACTTTAAAGTCAAAATAAATTCCCCAACAACAGCGATAAACGTGCCATACATCATTTTCTCGCCACCCAAATACGTTATATATTGTTTTCCCCGATACGTGCTCCGAATCTTCACCGATTTTCACGTACCGACCACTCGATTTTCATGAAAACAAGCCGCTTAAACGTAACCATAATCCTCGTTACAGTTTCCCTTTCGGCGTTATGATTAAAACGGATCTATTTAAATAACATCGGCTCGTGTCCGGGCTCAGATAACAAAACCGACTGTCCGCAAGTAAATTCCTAATACCGAAACGGCGAGGGGCACTTTGCCAAATTGCTTCGGATTTCGCTAAACTGTTGCATTTGTGAAACATGCACAAACGTGCAATCTCGTATTGTAAACAAATGTGCAATGCAAATTTTAAACTGAATACATAGTGGTAGATCGATTAGATTTGTTAAGTAAATTTTGAATGGTAATAGGGCTCAGGTATAAAATAGTTATGCGTGGTAAATGATTTTTAAAACGTTATGCATTTTAAATTTGAATTACTGTGTGCGCTTGCCCGTAGGTAAGTGGCTAGAACCACTGAACCTGGATCAGAGGTCTCAGCAGCTAGTTATGGCAACGCTATGTTATGCTTCTTTTTTGGTACTAAATACTGCTAAAATGTTATATATTTGCTGTGCATTCAGGCATTTTAGGCATAGTTTTAGTTAATATTGTTGAAAATGTTTAATGTTGTTTAATAAATTACGGCACTCATACGGTCGCTATTTTCAAAAGTAAAAGTGCAAAAATATAGAGTGCTTAATTACACAATTTTATTATTAATAGATTTTTTTTAAAAGATTTTACTACTTAAAATATTGATATGATATTTAAAATATCATATTAATAACATCCTAAAAGCGCCGTGTTATT